>NC_081160.1:33046192-33273692 GCF_012432095.1 Onychostoma macrolepis
TCAACCCCTTGAATTAAAGCTTAAAGTCTGCACTTAAATCACATCTTGATTGTTTCGTTTTAATTCTATTCTGGTGGCATACAGAGCCGAAATTATGAAAATTGTGTCAGTGTCCAAATATATATGGACCTGACTGTAGGTGAATAGACAGATACATAGACAGGTGGATAGATAGATCATTTCTTAATCTTATTGGCAGTTTCTTTATGGAGCAAATAAATGTTTTTTTCTTTCTTTCTAAACTGAAGCTCCATTTCAAGTATTTTTCAGTATTATTTCTCAGTTTTCTCCAGTATTTGTGTCCATTCCAGCAGCAGTGATGCACTCGTCTGCCAGCAGATGTCAGTGATGCCCCTCGTTTCTCCAGTCTGACCTCTGCTCGCTCGCTCTCTCTCTCTCTGCATCAATACTTTAACACTGTCTTTTGTTTGGATTCTGACAGTAACATCTCCCATCATGCAGTGCAGAGATTTCTCTGTGTGTGTGTGAATCTCCACCTGTATCTGTATGTTACTGGAGTGAATGTGGAGTCACATCTGCACTGTTTGACTGCTAATGTTCAGCGTTGTAGATGATTGTGATGTGAATTTGTGCTCAGAACTGTCATTTTGCTTTATTTACAAGCTTGCTTTCATATAATGAGCTTGTGAAGGATGCATTACAAACCAGCGTTGGGTGTAATGTGAGTAATGTAATCAGATTACTTTTTTAAGTAATGCATTACTTTTAAATTACTTTGTTTTCTCATTTACTCACTGAAATCCCCATGTTGAAAAAACAAATAAGCAAGCCCAGCTCAGGTGACAAAATGTAACGCAAAAGTAGCATTACTTTCCATGAAAAGTAACCAAATAATGCATTTTTGTATGGAGTAATGCAATATTGTAATGCATTTAAAAGTAACTTTCCCCAACATTGATTAAAACCGGTTTTGCACACACAAAGGACAGAGTCATTGAAAAACATGGTCAGAAGATTGATCATTTTAACTGATTTGAAAACCATCATTTTTGCACTTGCGTTTGCTGACGCTAGATAACAAACTGCACATCTAACTTCAAATATTTTGCACAAAACGTGTTTCTGATGGGTTAAAAGCTTTCTCCTCTCCTCCGACTGACTATTTATTGACTCAAAGCCCTGTGTTTCATCTTATTTGTGTAACACAAATTTACCCCAGTGCATGATGGGTAAGATTTTTATAGCAATCAGCCACCTGATTGCATTCAGAGCTCATCTGTCCTTTGATGCTCCAAATCACATTACGCTTCACAAGTCGACTCATCCATCTCCACCTTTAGACTTTGAGAAATGCTGCAAATGTGGTTAAAAAATAATGGATTAAAAGTGTGTTTCAGTGGCCGCGTGCCCGATCGAGCTGATATTGATTGGACACATTGTTTCTGCCTCTCATCTGCGCCATTATGGTCACTGCTTTCTTCTTTCCTTCCTGGCTTTCGCTTCTCAAAGACGTGCAAATACATTATAACATTAGGGCCGGAAATGAGAGACCGTCACGTGTCTTCGAGGCCGTGGCGTTATCACTGCTCTTTGTACAAGAGCGCGTGTGTATTTGTCTGTTTCCTTCCATTTTGCTCTTTGTTTCAATCCCTCCGTCTGTCTGTGTCTGTTTGGCGAAGGCCGTCTGTAATGGTTTAATCTATGAGGCATAATATTGAATCTCTGACAAGGCTCTTTGGGAAATCGTGGAAGAATAACTATTCTTATTCTGTCTCATTTTTCACCAGCGCTGAATTCAATTATCTAATATGATTTGTATGCTTATTAATCTTCATTATTCATAGATTCTCAATGGTTTTGCGGCTGGGGCGAGTTAACGATATTTCCGTGGGTTTTATGTAGTGAGGTAATGAAATTGAGTTTGATTAGCTGACAGGGTTGTTGTTGTTCGGTGTCTGGTCCGTCTGTCAGTGATGGGACTCACCTGAAGTCCAAACTGACACTCAGAACAATGTGATGATGACACGCTGTCACGCTCGTCAAGGACGAGAACCGGTCTGAGACAAAGAGAAGCTTCCTTCTGTTCTCCAACCTCTCTCTGTCTCTGGGTGTCTCTTTCAAAGTAGCCCTGCTCCATTGGCATTGTTGTTTTGCTGGATATGACTAAAGATTCAATAAACACACACTTACACGCAAAACACACATACATAAAAATGATATATTTAGTGCTGTCAAAAGATTAATTGCATCCAAAATAAAAGTTTTTGTTTACATAATATATATATATATATATATATATATATATATATGTGTGTGTGTGTACTGTGTACATTTATTATGTATATATAAATAGACACATATGCATGTAGAAAAATATGTTACGTTTATATATTAAATATATTTATATATGATATATTTTCAAAATATATGCTGTATGTGTGTGTATTTATATATATATATATACATAATAAATATACACAGTACACACACGTATATTATGTAAACAAAAACGTTTATTTTGGATGCGATTAATCGCACTAATATATATATATATATATATATATATATATATATATATATACAGTATATATATATTTTATGTATGTGTGCTTTGTAAGTGTGTTTATTGAATCTTTAGCAATATTCAGCAAAACAAATCGCGATTAATCGTTTGACAGCACTAATTATTATTAATTTATGTATGCAATAAAATACATAATAAATTATATATAATATAATATAATATAATATAATATAATATAATATAATATAATATAATATAATATAATATAATATAATATAATATAATATAATATAATATAATATAATATAATGTATTATTATATTACCATTCAGAGGTTTGGAGTCAGTTCGTCAGTGCTTGCCGAGGCTGCTTTTATTTAATCAAAAGTACAGTAAAAATTATGAAATATTATTACAACTTAAAATAGCTGTTTTCTAAGTGAATATCTATTAAACTGTAATTTATTTCTGTGATGCGCAGCTGTATTTTCAGCATCATTACTGCAGTCTTCAGCGTCACATGATCTTCAGAAATCATTCTAATATGCTGATTTGCTGCTCAAGAAACATTTCTGATTATTATCAATGTTGAAAACAGTCGTGCTGCACAATATTTTTGTGGAAACTGTCATACATTTTATTTTTCAGGATTCACAGATGAATAGAAAGTTCAAAAGAACAGCATTTATTTGCAATATAGCAATCGTAATTTAGAACATTATTAATGCCTTTACTTTGTCACTTAAATGCCAAACAATTTGATGCATCCTTGCTGAAAAATATTGATTTCTTAAAAAAACAAAACAAAAAAAAACTTTTGAGCAGTAGTGTGTGTGTTTGGGGGAACAATCAATGCTAAACACCACTAGCAATAAATAAAAATAAATATCAAGCATTGTCTTTGGCAACTATCAGTTCTTTCAGAAAATATGCGCAAGAAAAATGTCTTGTTAGGGGCACAACAGCTTGTGTAGCACACATCTGAGTCTCATCTAACCCTAAAAGGTGCATATTAGTAAATTAAAGGTACGTATTACCACCTTAAGATACAAGAAAAGCTCACCTTTATGGTGTCAGATGAGACAGGGATGTGTATGTGAAGAGAAACTCTCTCCATCTTCTGTTCTTGAATGTCAAAGGTCATTTGTTTGGTTTTTCGTGTTACTCTTGTTACTTTATTCAGTAAATAATTTGTGATATTGTGTTATTTCACGGCTCAATGTCCAGTGTAGCAGAAGCAGAAGCTGTTGAGAATCAGTGTGATGAATGCGAAGACAATGACTGCAGATCAGTGTGTGTGAGTGACAAACTCGTGCTGTGATGCTCCAAGATTATTTAAGCTATTACAGCGCTATATAATTAAACAAAGTAATCGAGTGTACAGTCGACTGAGAGGAAGACAAGCACTTGAGAAGCTCTAAACACAAACACACACACTCGCAGACGGAGCTCAGATGGCCTTTAGGGACGCAGGGCTGGAGAGGAAGCTTCAGGGTTGGGAGCAATTAGAGTGTCAGACTCCCAAACACTCACACACACACACACACACACACACCCTTGCGTGTTGGGGGCCCGTGGCCTCTGGGGACACCAGTGAGAGTGTGTGTGACAGCGTGAGCGATCATCGTCATTAGCATTATTTATTCTCTAAGCACAGGCTCACTGCAGGGCCGCACTAATAGAATTCACGAATTACAATGAGCGCCTGCATGCGAGTGTGTGTGTGTGTGTGTGTGTGTGAGTCTCACACACGCCTCACAACCCGTCAACACACTCTCCACATCCACCATGCTGAGCTGATCTTTATTTTGCGTCAGTGTTGTGAGGCGTCTTGTATCTGTCTGTATGTAAGGTCACAGAATTTCATTTGGCCCGTCAAACCTCCAGGATTCAGTTCCAGAGCGTTTCTGAGGCTGAGATCTTTGTCTCTGGTCAGAAACACACTGATCTGCTTCACACACTTGAGTTTTTGTGTTACAACGACAGTAACAAACCTCAGTGCAAAGGCTGATCATTTACTGTATATGTTTATAATTCAGTCAGCTGCTATAAATAGGTTAACAGGTTATCTAGCTTAACTAATTAAACAAATCCTCAAGAATACCATGACAGTAGTTGAGCTGAAGGAGAAAACTGACCATAGAAGATGTTTAATGTCTAATGCTGAAGATACAACAGTCGTGTTATTAATTGTGTTTGGCTTGATTTCACGGAACAAGGATTTAAACTGGTTACCTTTTGGCAAAAATGGCCATTTTGAATGCAAAATAAGTTTAAAAAAGTAAAAAGCGTGGCATTTGAAAATGCAACATGCACCAAATCTCTTCCCAAATTTGTAGTGAGAATAATTTATGAATCTTTTTTTTTTTACTACCTATTTTGCAGTACAATAGTATTATTAATATAGTAATGTAATGAAATTATTACTATACATTATAATTTAGTGAGTATATTCAATATTTTGATATGTAAGCCTATCCAACTTTATCCGCATACACACAATACACTCATGTAAAGCTATATATTATGTAATAATTCTCAACTCCATGATTGTTTATATTGTCACAAATTGTAACTATATTATCACCCGCTTCTAAATATGACTGAAATGAAGATATTAAGAGATTATAAACATTAGCATCATGATTTTCTGTAAAGATGCTTTGAAACCATGCATTGTGAAAAGAGCTATACAAATAAAACTGCCTTGACCTGACTAATAATAATAATAATTATTATTATAATTATTATTATTATAATTATTATTGAATGCATAGTCATATTGAATGAGTTCCATATAACAACAGTGTGGATGTGGACTGAGACAACTGTGAAGAGAGCTTTATTTTATTTTATTTTATTTTATTTTATTTTATTTTATTTTATTTTATTTTATTTTATTTTATTTTATTTTATTTTATTTTATTTTATTTTATTTTATTTTATTGTCTAAGGTAAGCTTCCCTATATCCTCAATTTAACTGTAAATGCACATTTTAAAGATGACTGTTTTTTGTTTTGTTTTTTTTAAATGCCCTGAACCTCCTTCAGGGCGTTTGCATGCTTGTTGTCTTTTTCTGATGAGTTTGGATCCCTGACGGACACAACAGCACATGAAATCAAGCTCGTGCAGCTAGAAGTGTTTGTGTTCTTGTATGCTTTGATTCTGCGTTTCTCTTATTAAATGAGACGCCAGCTCTTCATCTGTGTGTGTGTGTGTGTTTGTGTTAATATGAGTGTCTCTGTCCAGTTGTAGCTCATCATGGCACTTCAGGGTCTGGATGTGTGAGCATTCAGTGTGGTTCTTACCTTGACTATCTGTGCGCTTGAGAGCGTTTGCTTTTACACTGTCCAGTCATCAGAATAAGAGGAGGCTGAAAAATATCATCTCATAAATCAAGGCAGTAAGCATTTTTTACAGAGACCTTCCTCCTGATGAAGTCGTCTAAACCTGCAGCCACACACACACACACACACACACTGTCAGGCATTATAAATCATTTCTTTACTGTTTGGCAGGTAAAGTTGGACGCTGAACTCGACTAGACTAAAGATGAACAAAGTATCATCAAAAATTCAGAGTATTGTTTTATGTTCTGAGTGGTTACTATAGGGTTGCTAGGGTGTTCTGCTTGGTTGCTATGGAATTGCTAGGGTGTTCTGCCTGGTTGCTATGGAGTTGCTACATTATGTATCCTGTTTGGTGTAAAAGAGTCCCCCTTCACAGCAACTTGAGGATCTTCTAGAATTCTCGGATTCCCACTTGTAAATATTGTTCTGTGTTCTGAGTGGTTGCTATGGGGTTGTTAGGGTGTTCTGAATGGCTGCTAGGGTGTTCTGAGTAGTTGCTATGGAGTTTGGCGTGTCAAGAGTTCCCCCTCACTGCAACTTGCATATTTTCTCGAATTCTCAGATGTAAATATTGGCCTGTGTTCTGAGTGGTTGCTATGGTGTTCTGCGTTGTTGCTATGGGGTTGCTATGGAGATGTTTGTTTTTCTCCTTTCTGGCATGATGAGTTCCCCCTCAATGCAACTTGCATATCTTCTAGAATTCTGAGCTTTCTACTTGTAATTATTGTTTTGTGTTCTGAGTGGTTTCTATAGAGTTGCTAGGGTGTTCTCATTGGTGTCTAGGTGTTTTCTCCAGTCTAGATTGAAAATAGTTCCCCCTCTACTGCAACTTAAGTATCTTCAAGTATTGAGTTTCCCACTTGTAAATATTCTGTTTTCTGAGTGGCTGCTATGGGGTTGCTAGGGTGTTTTGAGTAGTTGCTATGGAGTTGCTAGGGGTTTTCACCGGTTTTTGTGACAAGAGTTCTCCATTACTGCAACTTGCATATCTTCTAGAATTCTCAGATTCCCACTTATAAATATTGGTTGGTGTTCTGAATGGTTGCTATGGGGTCGCTAGGGTGCTTTACGTAGTTACTATGGAGGTTTTTTTTGTTTTGTTTTTCTCCTGTCTGGCATGACAAGTTCCCCTTTAATGCAACTTACGGATCCTTTAGAGTTCCAAGTTTCCTATTTGTAAATAATGTTCTGTGTTCTGAGTGGTTGCTATGGAGTTGCTAGGGTGTTCTCAGTGGTTGCTATGGGTTTGGTAGGTGTTTTCTCCTGTCTAGTGTGAAAATAGTTCCCCCTTTACTGCAACTTAAGTATCTTCAAGAATTGAGTCTCCCACTTGTAAATATGTTCTTAGTGGTTGCTATGGAGTTGCTAGGGTGTTCTGAGTGGTTTCTAGGTGTTTTCTCCAAGATTTCCAACCCTGTGTGTCTCTGAACAGGAACAAAACAAGTTCTCGAAAAAGAACAGATCACTGGATTCGCTGAAGTTTGTCAGGTTAGTGACATCAAATGTAGTACATTACCGTCACAGTCAAGGTCATTGCACACTGAGTCCAAAATTTTCATATGCGTTTTTTCGTATTCGTCATCCTAAATATCCGTCACGCACAGAAATCTTGCGCACTGAGTCCGATGCGTATTAATTAATCCGTTAGCAAAACAAGTAGTGAGGATGATTTTGTTGGACCCAATGGACCCAATATTTCCTCTTTCTTTTTCTCCTCTTTTAAAAAGATAAATATTGGGCCCATCCAGTCCTGAGATTGTGTAGAGAGGAAGGAGAGTTCCACCTCCTTATCAAGGAGCTGTGGGATTATCCTGAGTGATTCAAAGTTTATCTATTTCTATTCCACACTTTGTTTGTCATACAGTGCTTTGTGCTGCGAAACGAAGTGGATCAACTTGTCTGATGTCATTCTGGATTTTGCCGTTTGCTTGTATGGTGGCTCTGAATTGTCAAAACACCTCTCAAAATGCTTGCTATGGATGCGAAAAATGCAGAAAATTTAACCCAATCCAAACTTTTTTATGATGGAAGAAAGTTTTGGAGGCAGTGTGTAAACGTGATTGACATAACGTGAGGTCGTATTAGTGTGAAAATTTCGGAAAAGAATTTCGGACTCAGTGTGCAATGACCTTAAATCCGCTAATGGATTACAGTCGAGGTTAGTTAGAGCATTAAACTAAGTATACTAGTGCAGTGGAGCTGAAGGGATGACGGTCAGAGTGTTAAAGTCATGACTCTTTGTACTGGAGGCCCTCAGGGGCCCGACCGCCGACCGAGAGATTCAATCTCTCTTTACGCATAATCGATATTCAGGCCCAGATGGGCTGCATGAGGAGAGACGGAGGAATCGCAGGATGAGGGATGAGCGCGAGCTCTTCTGCGTCTCTCAGGGCCGCGCTGCATCGCTGCTGACTGTGTTTTTTACACGATACGGAGAGAAAGAGGCCGATAATAGAGTCCAGGAGAAAAAAAAAACTAGCTGTGTTAGACCACTAGAGAGAGACGCTCCTATAGCATAAGCTCTTTCTGCTCTCGGATGATGTTTCTGTGCATTTGGCTGACGCCGGGTGAACTCCAGCACTGCCTTTATTTATCCATCTGACGCTTTCCCTCTGGAGCATCCCGATGGAGGTTCAGCTTGAGATCAAATCAGATGATCTCAGTTCTCCAGGTGCCATCAGATCTTAACATGCACTTAACTCGCTTCATCAGGCTGGTTACACACTTCAGAACTCAAGGGGGCAATAGAGGTTTTCTTGCTGACAGTATGTGGCCTGCAGGGGAAAACTGACCACAGGAATAGTTTACACTTACACTTGCTTCAAGTGCACTTGGGAAACTCGTACAGGCGTTTATTACGACATCTCATGCAAGTCAGACACAGAACATGGAAAAAGAAAAGAATTATACTGTTCACTAAACTACATTTGAATATTATATTAATGTTTTTATTACATAAAGCAAATTGTAAAAGTTTGCAAAGTCTATAAGCATTTTGGACATCATGATTTTAAAATAATTAAAATACAGCATGTAAAATAACTTACAAATTCTACAGACTTGTTTTACGCTTTGTTTTAAATTGACACAACCCTATCCAATGTCACAACTCATAGAATTCCACTATTCCCTCTTGTAAATATTGTTCTGTTGTGAGTGGTTGCTAGAGGGTTGCTAAGGAGTTCTGCATGGTTGCTATGGAGTTGCCAAGGTGTGTCTGGCGTGATAAGAGTTCCCCCTTAATTGCAACTTTCATATCTTCTAGAATTCTGAGTTTTTGATTTGTAAATATTTTTCTGTGTTCTGAGTGGTTGCTATGAGGTTGCTAGGGCATTCTGAGTAGTTAGGAGTTGTTAGGATGTTTTCGTGTGTTTGGCGTAAAAAGAGTTCTGTCTTGTTGAAATTTTGTGTCATCCAGAATTCCAAGTTTCCCACTTTTCCCCCTCTTTGCAACTTTTGTATCTTCTGGAATTCTGAGTTTCCCTCTTGCAAATATTGTTCTTTGTTCTGTGTGGTTTCTATAGGATAGCTAGGGTGTTCAGTATGGTTGTTATGGGGTTGTTAGGTGTTTTTTCCTGGTTCCACTTGAAGTGCATGTAATACTGTGTTCACCTCATGTCAGAATCATGGTAATTATTGGCATTAACTGGTTTACTGTCAGTGCCTCTTTACTGATGTTAAATGACGTTCTAAAGTTTGAGCATTTTATAACACCCTAACAACCCCCTGAGCAACCAGCCAAAACACACTAGCTACCCAGTAGCAACCACCCCAAACACCCTAACAACCACCTAAGCAACCACCCTAGCAACCCCTTAATAACACCCTAACAACTCCCTTAGCAACCACTAAGAACACCCTAGCTACCCCATAGCAACCACCCAAACACCCTAGCAACCCCTTAGCAACCACTAAGAACACCCTAACAACTCCTAAACAACCACCCAAAACACACTACCTATCCCTTAGCAACCCCCCCAAACACCCTACGCTTGCAACCACTAAGAACCCCCTAACAACCCCCTAAGCAACCACCCAAAACACCCTAGCTACCCCATAGCAAACACCCCAAACACCCTAACAACACCTTAGCAACCATTAAGAATGCCCTAACAACCCCTAAGCAACCACCCAAAACACCCTCACTACCCCTTATCAACCAACCCAAACACCCTACCATAGAAACCACTAAAAACACCCTAATAACCCCCTATGCAACCACCCAAAACACCCTAGCTACCCTATAGCAACCACCCAAAATACCCTAGCAACCCCTTAGCAACCACTAAAAACACCCTAGCAACCAGTTGAGAGTTGAGGTAATAAAATCTGTCACTGTTCAATCTGCATTTGGATCCTCCCTCGCAGATCCTGACGTTTTCCACCTGTTAATGTGTTTGATGAACATGTACAGTTCAGTCATTAACAATCG
Source organism: Onychostoma macrolepis (assembly GCF_012432095.1). Classification (NCBI taxonomy): domain Eukaryota; kingdom Metazoa; phylum Chordata; class Actinopteri; order Cypriniformes; family Cyprinidae; genus Onychostoma; species Onychostoma macrolepis. The sequence goes on from NC_081160.1 coordinate 33,056,460, forward strand.
CATTATCATTGTAATTTTGACGTGATGCAGAGTGCACCGGTTCTGAATAGTGTTCTGATACATTTCACAATGCATGATATCAAATGTGTGTATTTCCACAGATTCACGCTGTGTGTGTCGGGAGTGTTCCATACCTGTAAAAGACACAACCCTCAGTGTTTCCTTCAAATCACTCATTCCATTTGATCCTTCCCTAAAACCTCCAACCAGCGACATTCATGTGTGAGTGTGCATGTGTGTGTGTGTGTGTGTGTGTGTGTGTGTGTGTGTGTCAGAGTGAAAGTATGAGTGATGGAGGGGCTGCTGATGGAGAATGAGTGTGATGACGGATGAGTGTGACAGGCAGATGGTTTTGCTTGTCGTCTCTTTAATCACACAGACTCAGCTGGGCGTGAAGGCAGAGCTTTGTCTCGTCATGGCAACAAACAGGAGACAAATTTACCCACAATTCTTTCCCGCACCCTTCCTCACGGCTGGTGTTTTTGGCTAAGTGTAAGAAAGAGAGAGTGAGTGTTATCAAGCAAATATGTGTTCAAAAAAGCAAAACTGCAGAAAGATCAGCATCCATGTGAGATTTGAGAATTTAAAGATTCAGCATTTATAGAGTTTCTATATCATCGTGCCATTCAGCATTATTTTGTTCCTCATGAAGATAAAGCATTGAGTTGAGTTTTGTCTTTATAAACTCACTGCAGTAAATTGTTTCTGTCAGGGAGGCAAGTAAATTATGATGAAGAGATGAAATCTGACGAGTTTCTCCAATTCACTTCACTGACAGAGCTGCTCTTTGATTCTCAAAATACAGCTAAAGAACACATGAGTGGAGTTCACCTGCACAGATCATGCTATGGGGTAGCTAGGGTGTTTGGTTGGTTGTTAGGGTGTTCTGAGTAATTTAAAAGGGTTACTATGAGCTTACTAGGGATTTGTGGTTGGTAGGGTGTTCTTAGCGGTTGTTATGGGGTAGCTTGGGTGGTTGCTTATGGGTAGCTAGGGTGTTTTGTGTGGTTGCTTAGGGTGTTCTGAGTAATTTAAAAGGGTTACTATGAGGTTACTAGGGATTTGTGGTTGCTGTTGTGTTTTTGGTGGTTGCTATGAGGTTGTTTGGGTGTTTTGGTTTGTTGCTAAAGGGTTGCTATGTTGTTTTGAGTGGTTACTATGGGGTTGCTAGGGTGTTTGTGGTGGTCGCTTAGGGGTTCTTAGGCTGTTCTTAGTGGTTGCTAGGGTGTTTTGTATGGTTGCTTAGGGGTTGTTAGATTGTTCTGAGTAATTGAAAGGGTACTATGAGGTTGGTAGGGTTTTGTGGTTGCTGTGGTGTTCTGAGTGGTTGCTGTGTCATAGCTAGGATGTTTTGGGTGGTTGTTAAGGGGTTGCTTGGGTGTTTTGGTTGGTTGCTTAGGGTTTTTAGAGTGTTCTGAGTAGTTGAAAAGGGTCGATGAGGTTACTAGGGCTTTGTTGTTAGGTGTTCAGAGTGGTTGCTATGGGGTTGCTTGTGTGTTTTTGGTTGGTTGCTTAGGGGTTGTTAGGGTGTTCTTATTGTTTGCTAGGGTGTTTTGAGTGGTTGCTAGAGTGTTTGAGGTGGTTGCTATTGGGGAGCTAGGGTGTTTTAAGTAGTTGCTTAGGGGTTGTTAGGTTGTTCTTAGTGGTTGAAAAGAGGTTGCTATGAGGTTACGAGGGCATTGTGGTTGCTATGGTGTTCTGAGTGCTTGCATGGTGTTTTCTTCCTATCTGGCATGGAAAGAGTCCACCATTAAGTGTCTGTGATTTTCTGAACTGTAATACTAATAGTGCTAGAGGTTTGATCACCGTGAGTTCTAGTACTAGTAATGCTTACCTCAGTGAAAACACACACACACACACACACACAGACGCAGATGAGGGGCGAGTGTCTGCAGTGAGTGATGCAGTGAGGTGACAGTCAGGTGATAATTATCTAAATGATCAACTCAGCAAAACACCAACACACTGTGAGAAACACACACACACACACACACACACACACACACACACACACACGAAGAGCTGAGGAGCCAGATCTTCATCCTCTCTCTCTCTCTTTCTTTCTCTCTCTTGTTCTCAGTCTGTCATGTCTGCTGTGGACGTGGATCTCAAGGTTACGCTGTCAAGGTTAAATTGACTTTAGATTAATTAAGTGTCAATTAACAGGGTAATTGTTTCATAATGTGGCCGGCCCCTGAGGCCGAGGTGTGAGTGAGACGGGCCGCCGCTGTCAGACTTGCTTTAGGGCACGACTCAAGTGTGTGTGTGTGTGTGTGTGTGTGTGTGCGCACTCTAAGATGTCAAGATACACATAAGATCTGTCTCTTTACATTCGCTGATGACCACTAGAACACACGCAATCTTTACTAGTATATATAGTATTGGCCACAGAATATATAATTATAAATTGTATAAATGTCATATTATATATACATTTATTTATTTTTTATATTTATAAATTGTAGTAATAGTAGTTAAGTAAATACTAGATATGTACTGTATATGTTTATTGTTTATAGTATTTTTCATATAAAATGTATTAATATTTATTAAAAAAAAATATATATATATTTATAATTTACTTATTTTAATATTTGTTCATTATAGTAAAGTAAAGAGTATTTATATATTGTATATAGTGTATTATATTTGTTTATTTTCATATTTATTATATTACAATAATTTATCAAATTAATAATTTTATAATTTTCCAACTTATATTACAGTATCATAATTACTATCTAAATATAATAGCAGGTGCTAACCGTACCATTCTAACCAGCTAAACCTTGAGCTCTTGGTCGTGAACAGTGTTTCTTGTTGACTTTAATGATGGTGGCCCGTAACAGTTCTGAACCGAAGCTCTCTTAGCGCTTTTACTGCAGCAGATTCAGAAGACGAATGCAGCAGGAGTGAAATAGAGAGACAGACAGTCAGTGAAGGGAAGATGGAGAAGAGAGAAAGTAGAGATGATAGAGAGATAAAGAGGACAGCCTGATGAAATGCTGATTGGCTCTTGTCTTTAATAGCTGGCCTGGAGGAGACCCGTTCACCGGAGCCCATCTATATTCACTGTCTCTCTCTCTCACTGTCTGTCTCTCTCTGTTCTTCAGGGCAGGGGTGTAAGTGATGTCGCTTACCTTTTACCAAAGTAAAGAAATCCATTTGCTTCCACCCTCTTCATCTCAGCACCGTATCTTCTCATTTTGCGTCCCGTCTCATCGCTGCTTCCATTAGCACGAGTGCATTATTGAAATGTCACACACACATTAGAAATGATTTATGTTGAATGACATATTAGCATAATCACGGCTCTGCGTGCAGAAGTTATTTTATATTGCAGTCATCACTGGAAAATCACATTTATGAAACCTACAGTTCCAGTTCTGTCTTCTGATTGGCCAATCCAGTGTCCCGGTCATGTTGAACATGTTACACGATGTGAACGTGACATCATAGTAATCAATCAGAGTCAAGAGTGTCATCCAGAAAAAGAGAAAAACAGAGCTGCAGCGTTTACCGGGGTTCAGGCGCTTTAAGTCATTTAAGCACATATGAAAAAAGATGTTACATATTATTTAACAAGCCTGTATCCACCTAAATCAATGATTTAAAAAGCATTTTTGGCAAATCCAGGTAATTTACCATAGATATATGATGTTTTTTAACGTTTATGACTGTTGTTGCGCCAGCTGTGGTCCGATCTCCCTAAAACTTTGCATGCTTGTTTATAATCACCTGTTGCATGTGCTCAGCAGGTTTCGTAAAGTTTTGAGATTTCGTATAGGCTTTTGGGTAAATTTGGACAGTCCAGTTTTCTAAATGATCCCATTATAGCTTCCCAAACTGTAAATTTCAACTTTTTTTTTTTTTTGATAATTATTGACCTAGAGAGTCCAGAGAATTGTACTGCAGCGATTTTTTCCCAGACTGAGCAAAAAACCTAGGACTAGTTCGCAAAAGTTTTTTTTTTTCTTTTTAACATCTTTTCATTCATTTAACAAATGGTTTGATTGACAGCAGTGGTTCTAGAGGCAAAGTTTTTCAGAATGAGGAGGTCTATCGTATGATAGGAATATTGTGTGTGTGTGTGTAAAAAACCGAGCAATATAAAAAAGAAATATGCTTTATCGCCCCCCAGTGGCTGATTTCTTTAAAATTTCTCACATACCTTTAGGGCCACAAGTCAAACAGGCCCACCAAGTTTCCTTCTGATCGATCTCCGTTAAAGGGTTAGTTCACCCAAAAATGAAAATTCTGTCATTAATTACTCACCCTCATGTCGTTCCAAACCCGTAAGAACTTCGTTCATCTTCGAAACACAAATTGAGATATTTTTGGATGAAATCTGAGAGCTCTCGGATCCTCCATAGACAGCAATGCAGCTGCAATGTTCCCAGGTCCAGAAACGTAGTAAGGACATCGGTAAAATAGTCCATGTGACATCGGTGGTTCATCTGTAATTTTTAGAAGCTACAGCTACGAGAATTCAGCGTTGTTTACATTGATTAAATTCTGGAGTACTCTCCAAAATGGCGGAAGTTATTATTGTTTTCTTTGCGAAAAAAAAAAAAAAAAGTATTCTTGTAGCTTCGTAAAATTACAGTTGAACCAGTTCATTGGCAGCCATGTTTTTTGAGAACAAAAAACAAATGTCCTTATAGACACTTGTGGCACTTTGGACCAAGACCGTGCGCACCGATTTTCATCACTTTGTGACGGTGAGTCGAAAGGTCAAATTTTTTTGAAAATTATTGATATTCACTCCCCGGAGAATCTTCCTGCACTTATTTGGTTCCGATCGAGCGAAAAACCTAGGACTAGTTCGCAAAAGTAGGTTTTTCAAAATACCCAAAAACGATTTTGTACTTTTGATCGCTGTAGCGCCTCTGTCGGGCCAATTGGGGCGAGCCTTGGTGTCGTTGTAGGCGGTGTGAGTACTACCATCCCTCTTAGTTTCAAGTCTCTATGACTTACGGATTGGTCTGCCTGATCAGTTTTACCTGAGATAGCTGATCCTTGGCCATTCTAACAATTACAATAGGCAGGCCCGGTTCTACGGGGGAATGAAATCAAAAGCAGCCTCAGTTGCAGCTGTATTAATGGCATTTTTTTTGCAGATTTGGCAAACTATCCAGTGCATTATGGCTCTGGAGATTGATTTCTATTTCAATGTGTTTTTGCAGCGTTGAGCAATGTAGCCAATCACAGACATATCTCACAGTTGATCTCTTGAATCAGAGGCGTTTAAGTTACAGTAGAATCCACTCACCGCTCAAATCGCTGGAGTTTTTGTTCAGGTATTGTGTTCTGCACGAATCATCTCATTATAACAAAGTGCTGATTCAATGTAAATAAGAGATTCGTGAACTAAGATTAGTGACAGCTTTTTAGTGATTATGAACGAAGCGCTCTTTGCGCCATAGCAATGGACGCCGCTAATATATATACTACCTGGTCTCATGGCATTTACGTACCTGGGTGCACTTTTTAGCGTGACATGAAATGCATACCAATAAGTACATATCACTGCAGTTTCCAAAATAAATGAACACTTTCACACAAATTTACAGAGTTGCGATTAATAAAGCGTAATTTTCGCACAATTACTTGAAGAATATCATGCTATGACTTCAAAACAATATTAATATGCTGGGAGATTTGAAAACTGATACTTTTGAACGTTAGCATCGCACACATCCAGCTTCATATCTATGGGTTTTCATAGATGGCAAGTTTGTTCGGTAGCTCACGGAGTACGGAGACGGACTTCAGAAGTAAGCACCGGTTCAAATCCCGTGTAACTATGGTTCGACAAAGCAGTTAAAATCTGCGTAAAAGGAAGTTCAAATGGCACAGTTGCATCATCTAATACGTTTTTATATCAGTTTTGCATTTGTTAACACTATCGGGTAGGTTTAGGGCTGGATTTGGTGTAGGGCATATTTCCAACACGATAGAGCATTAACCTTTAGCAACAGTCCCCGGATATTTGAATTCTGAACCGCCGCAATACGTATCTGAAGCAACGTAATAAAAAAGCAGCAATAAGTACAATATCTACGTAATAAAAACGTGCCAGGGTTCACATATTGAACCTGTGTTTTAGCGCCACTCAGTGGACATTTCTATTTGAAACTGCGGCGAAACATGCAGCAAGGTACGTAAAACGGTGTCGCACAAAAAGTGCGCAGAGGTACGTATTTTTATGAGACCAGGTTGTGTATATGTATATACAGTATATACAGTGGGACAAAAAAGTATTTAGTCAGCCACCAATTGTGCAAGTTCTCCCACTTAAAAAGATGAGAGAGGCCTGTAATTTTCATCATAGGTATACCTCAACTATGAGAGACAAAATGAGAAGAAGAAAAAAATCCAGAAAGAATTTATTTGCAAATTATGGTGGAAAATAAGTATTTGGTCAGTAACAAAATTTCATCTCAATACTTTGTTATATACCCTTTGTTGGCAATGACAGAGGTCAAACGTTTTCTGTAAGTCTTCACAAGGTTTTCACACACTGTTGCTGGTATTTTGGCCCATTCCTCCATGCAGATCTCCTCTAGAGCAGTAATGTTTTGGGGCTGTCGCTGGGCAACACAGATTTTCGATGGGGTTGAGATCTGGAGACTGGCTGGGCCACTCCAGGACCTTGAAATGCTTCTTACGAAGCCACTCCTTCGTTGCCCGGGCAGTGTGTTTGGGATCATTGTCATGCTGAAAGACCCAGCCACGTTTCATCTTCAATGCCCTTGCTGATGGAAGGAGGTTTTCACTCAAAATCTCACGATACATGGCCCCATTCATTCTTTCGTTTACACGGATCAGTCGTCCTGGTCCCTTTGCAGAAAAACAGCCCCAAAGCATGATGTTTCCACCCCCATGCTTCACAGTAGGTATGGTGTTCTTTCTCCTCCAAACACGACAAGTTGAGTTTTTACCAAAAAGTTATATTTTGGTTTCATCTTACCATATGACATTCTCCCAATCCTCTTCTGGATCATCCAAATGCTCTCTAGCAGACTTCAGACGGGCCGGACATGTACTGGCTTAAGCAGGGGGACACGTCTGGCGCTGCAGGATTTGAGTCCCTGGCGGCGCAGTGTGTTACTGATGGTAGTCTTTGTTACTTTGGTCCCAGCTCTCTGCAGGTCATTCACTAGGTCCCTCGTGTGGTTCTGGGATTTTTGCTCACAGTTCTTGTGATCATTTTGACCCCACGGGGTGAGATCTTGCGTGGAGCCCCAGATCGAGGGAGATTATCAGTGGTCTTGTATGTCTAATAATTGCTCCCACAGTTGATTTCTTCACACCAAGCTGCTTACCTATTGCAGATTCAGTCTTCCCAGCCTGGTGCAGGTCTACAATTGTGTTTCTGGTGTCCTTTGACAGCTCTTTGGTCTTGGCCATGGTGGAGTTTGGAGTTGGACTGTTTGAGGTTGTGGACAGGTGTCTTTTATACTGATAACGAGTTCAAACAGATGCCATTAATACAGGTAACGAGTGGAGGACAGAGGAGCCTCTTAAAGAAGAAGTTACAGGTCTGTGAGAGCCAGAAATCTTGCTTGTTTGTAGGTGACCAAATACTTATTTTACCGAGGAATTTACCAATTAATTCTTTAAAAATCCTACAATGTGATTTTCTGGATTTTTTTTTTCTCATTTTGTCTCTCATAGTTGAGGTATACCTATGATGAAAATTACAGGCCTCTCTCATCTTTTTAAGTGGGAGAACTTGCACAATTGGTGGCTGACTAAATACTTTTTTGCCCCACTGTATATATACACTGTATATGAATAGTTCATTTGCAAAAACATATAAATCCGTTTTTAACAATTCTCAGAAATCATGTTTTTTTCATTGTGCATTTCAATTAATCTCAATCAGACTGTGTAACTTATTATTTTGATTAGGTTAAAAAATAACTAAAAAAATACAGCTAACTAACACAATAAAACACAATAAAAACATGATAACATAATAAAAAACATGATTTTTGAAAATTTTAAGAGTTATCTGTTTTTGCAAATAAACTCTTCATATATATATATATATATATATAGTCTTCATATGTTAGAGCACCCTCACTAATTTAAGAAGCACCCTCAGTGATTTGATTCTGGAACCGGGCCTGACAATAGGGTTTTAGTGCTATGCGCTTTAACCCCTAATGAATGTGGAGAGTAGTTCAGATCATTTTGATCTCTGACTTTTGATTGCTGAGTTTGGGATTTTGGCCAATCTGAGCACAGTTTGAGACATTACAGAGATCTCTTACCTATTACTAACTATTACAGCTGTGATATTAAAGTGATATCATGTCCTTTTTCTTGTCTGCAGGCTGATATCATCCAACTATCGTAACTTTACGTGTCCGTCTGATCAGGTGAGATGGAATCAGATTTATTTTTGTAGATGTTTATGGACATTGATCATGTGTTTGTTCCTCTGCTGTCAGTAAGATGGAACCGCGTCTGTCTGTTTGCACAGATTGCATATGGATCGTGTTTGTGAAGCTGTGAGTAAAGCGTGTGAAGCACATAATGCTTTTAACACGAATCTATTTTAATTAAAGCTGAAATCAAGCCTCTTGTAATGAGTTTAGAGCAGAAACATTGGCCCTTGACTTGAGTGCTAATTGATATCGGGCCCTTTAGTAGCTCGGCCGTCTCTTGCCTTTATACCGTTAATTATAACACTGTTTGTTTTGCTGTTTCCTGATCACAGCGATGGAAGTGATTGTTGTTGAGTGACTGCTGCCTCCCTGATGTGACGCACAGCCTGCATGCTCTCATTAGGTGGGTAATTTGATCATATTTGACCCCAAAATCAAAATTAACATGAGAAATTGTTTTGCATGAAGAAAATGAATGATTTGAGGCAGAAGAGCATTAATCTAGTAACATTACAGGTGCAAATGCATAAACTGTACTGCAATGCATATAAATCTCATTACAGTAATACAGCAGATTTTCTAAAATATATACATGGGAAAGTAAGCCACTTTGAGTTAAAGGCGGTTTCATGTCAATTAAGAACATTTTCACAAGTTGTCGTTACTGCAATGCATATAAATCACATTCAAGAATTATTGCATTACAGAAATACAGCCAATTTTCTGAAATGTTTATCTTGAATGCAATGCAAGTTGCTTTGGGTTGAAGCATCTACCAAATGCATAAAATGTAATGCTTAAAGTGGTTTGCATTGCATTACAGTATTTTTATGGCAATTATGAACATATTCATAAGTTGTCCTTATTGAAATGCATAAACATCTTATTCAGGAATTATTGTATCACAGAAATGGCAAGTAAATATATAATATGACATTGAAAGCAACAAAAGTCGCTTTGGTCTTCAAATGCATTTCTTAAGGTAGTTTGCATTGTGATTTTAAGTTGTCGTTAATGTAATGCATAAAATCTCTCATTTACTGTACTATAAAAATACAGCGAATCTTATATAATGTGTGCCTTAAATGCAGCACGTGTTGCTTTGGGTAAGAGTCTAGAAATGCATAAGTATAAATATTTAATATTTTTAAAGGTGGTTTGCACTGTGACATAAATTTCTAATAAAAATTAAGAACATTTTCAAAAGTTGTCATTACAGTAATGCATATAATTCTAATTCAGAATTACAGAAATACAGCAGATTTTCTATAATGTGTACCTTGAATGCAATGCAAGTCATTCTGGATATAAGCATCTGCCAAATGCATAAATGTAATACTTAAGGTGTTTTGCAATGTGATGTTATTTTCATAGCAATTAAGAAAAGTTGTCATTACTGGAATGCATATCTCACTGAGGAATGACTATTACGGAAAATTTCCTAAAATGTGTATACCTCAAATGCAATTTAAAGTCACTTTGGATAAAAGTGCTGCCAAATGCATGGAATGCAATGTAATGTCAATGCAAATTACTATTCAGAATAATTATAATAATGAAAATTACAAAAAATAAAAACAAGAACAACAGATGCATTATGGTAATTGATTTGTCAGATAAAATGTGTCATAAAAAATAGGATAACTCATAATGTATAGTAGTTAATTGATTTAGTTTTTTATGCACTGTTTATACATTTGATTCTGTTGATTTTGAGGTGAAATGCTGGTTTTGTGGTGAAATTCAGCCGTGTGTTTGTTGTTTTCTGACTGTCAGCTCAACAGACACGGACCCCGTCACATCCTCGCCTTCCCGTTTTCTCCCTCTTCTCTCATTTAGCATGAAGTTGTTTTCCTGCGTAGCGCGGCAGATGGTTCGGACACACGCTGCTGCGTTAGACTGAAGTGATGTGTGTGTGTGTGTGTGTGTGTGTGTGATATTTTTCAGCTCGGTATCCTCCTGCACGGCTCCTCTCTGAATTGGTAACTTCTGTCCTGTTTTCTCTCTAAATGCGTCTCAGCCGACCCGTCCGGCTCAATCTGCTTCCGTGCAGTCGCCCGTCCAAAGCCCCATTACGTTAACTAGCTATGGCTACTCTCCTGGTGATCTTTCACCTTTACCGCTCTTTACATTGATCCCGGCCTCAGTGAGAATAATGTCACCCATCCGCTCTTATCTCCCGCCGTGCACCAAACGGCCTGATAGAGGTCGAAAGTGACGCGTTTGCAGAATTTCTCGGCCGATATTAAAAGAATGTCGATAAGTAAGCAGTTCTCTTACCTGTGGGGAAAATTGGGGCGACGTTGTCTGGTAGCCTCGTCACCCATAATGCATCAGGGTGTCAGGTGCAGAGTTGTGGGTGTGAATGTAATGTTTGTGAGATGCATGTAGGAAATTAAAGAGTTTGTGTATCCAGGAATGATGATTTCAAACTTTTTCTTTTTTTGAAGATGTTTAGCAGAATGTTCACGCTGCTCTTTGCCATACAGTGAAGGTGAGCAGCTCATTGGTTCTTGAGCGTCACATGATCGAATTGCAAATGATGTTTGTGAGCTGCAGATCTCAGTCTGTTCCTCACACAAATAAGAAGAAAGAAACTGGTTTGGAACAACATGAATGTGAGTAAATGATTACAGAATCTTAATATTTGTCTGATTTATTTCTTTAATTAAAGCTGCAGTGTGTCTTTTCTGTGTCAGTATCACAAACAGATCGTGTCGCTGAATAATGACTGATTATAGTGACTCTGAATTATGGATATTAACAGCACACTAAAACTATTAAAAAACACAAGTACTCTTAATAAAATAAACATTAACTTAAATAAAATATGTAAAAAGGTAAACTTGTTTTATTTCAGTTAGTTGCCAAGGCAACATTTCTCATTTTCGTTTAGTTTGAGTTGAAATGCTAAAATAACTGAAACTAAATGAACTAAAACTAAATGAAAACTATAAACATTTAAAAAAAAAAAAAAAAAAACTAATAACAATGACAAACACAAAATTATTTTAAAAAATTATATAAATTAAATATAAATGTAAAAATATATACAAATAAAATCAAATTCAAAATATGAACAAAAACACCATATTAAAACAAACAAGACAAAATATTAAAATAAAATAAAATTCTAAATTTGAAAAAACACAACAAAGTTACTAAAACTTTAAGTAAAACTAAAATGAAAACAAAAAGTATAAAATATCAAATCAAATTCTAAATATTAACTTGAAAGTGCAACAATATTACAATTTTAACTAAAATTAAAAAGAAAACAGAAAATATTAAAATAGAATAAATTTCAAAATAATATGAATAAAAGCAACAAAATTACAGAAAAAATGACATTTAATTTAAAATATTAACAAAAGCATACAAAATTACTAAACCTTTAACTAAAACTTAAATGAAAACAAAACGTATACAAATAAAATCTAATTTGAAATATTAATAATGACATATAAAATTGTATAAAAATAGCATATCCATGATAATAAAATAACATTGCTCTGAACATGAAACTGATACATTGTATCGTGTGTATTGTATCCTGCTTCCACTCTTGCCTTTCTGGAAATGAAATAATAACAAATAAAGATCTGATAAATGGAGCAAAGAGAGTCAGGGAATATGATGAGATTCAACAGGAGTGATTTTCATCATGTTGTAAATGTATTCAGAGTCTCAGTGAGCGATATTCATCTGCTTGAAGTCGGTAAACATCTGTATTCTGCTCATAATTGTGATTTGTGAGTGCTTTTTCAAATCGTCCTCGTGGGTGCTCATGCTGCACGCCTGCACATTTCAGCTTGTTTGTCTGCCGCAAACATTAAATAAATGTTAAATATAGATTTTTTTTACCCTCGCTTTCAAATGTAAAACGTGCCAGAAGCTCAAAGTCATCTCCTGTGACACATTTTACAGCGTAAGTGTGTGTGTGTGTGTGTGTGTGTGTGTGTGTGTGTTACACATTACACGTCTGAGGCAAGATGAGGTGATGAGGAGGAAAACATAAGTGAAGTGAGATGTAATTCAGTGTCGACTCATGAGGTTTGCACGTTGAAAGTGTTTTGACCTGATTAGATGTCATTGCATCACACAGAGCCACACTCTGGCCATTTACAGACGAGAAGAGACAGACAGACTGAATGTAAAGTGAACAAACACAACCCTGGATCACAAAAGCAGTCATAAGGGTCAATGTTTTGAAATTGAGATTTATACATCATCTAGCAACAGTTCTCGCAATGCATATTACTAATCAAGAAGTTTTGATATATTTACGGTTGGAAATTTACAAAATATCTTCATGGAACATGATCTTTACTTAATATCCTAATGATTTTTGGCATAAAAGGAAAATGGATAATTTTGACCCATACAATGTATTGTTGGCTATTGCTATAAATATACCTGTGCTGCTTATGACTGCTTTTGTGCTGCAGGGTCACATTTATGCATGCTGTTTAGGAGCAGTTTAAGGAATAGTTTAGTCAAAAAATGATCATTGTGTCATGACATTTAAACTAGTATGACTTTCTTTCTTCTGTAAAACACGAATAAAGATATTTTGAAGAACCAAACAACAAATTCTTTAAATTATCTTAATGTTCCACAAATCAAAGAAAGTCACATTGGAAGGACGTTTTGAGTAAATGAAGTTTAATATTCATGAGGAGCGTGACTTTGATCCAATCAGGCGTCAGGTGGGCGGAGCTATCCAGATCAACACTGCATAAATAAAAAAAAAATAAGCAGCATGTTTTGGACAGAAACTCAAATGAACACATCTTGGTTAGAACTCAGTGTAGAAGTGTTTATAGGTCAGATAATGCAAATAATATTTGTGTAAAATGTTAAATAATATCGGAATGAGCTCGAACACTGTTCTTTCTCAGTGTATTTGTCTTATTTTCCAGTGCAAATATCAAAAATTGAGATGGATAATGACATACATTTTTTTTTTTTAGAAAACAAAACTTCTCATCATATCAAAATTTAGTTTCTGATTAAAAGAAGAACAAATAACTGCCAACGGAGTCAGAAAAACAGCTTGTTTTCCTTTTTAATTAAGCTGATTTTTTTCTGACTCATTGATTTCTGGTTTTTCATTTTCATTGAGTTCTTCAGAATCAAGTGTGTCTCATCAAAATGAACGAGTTTATGATTAAAACAAGTGGAGTCCTGAAAAAATCATGTTAATACAAAAGAAAATCAAGTTGATTTTCTGACCACATTGGCAGAGATTTCTTCTCGTTTTAAGCATAAACTCCCTTTATTTTCACTTAAACACTTCTTATCTTCTGTCACTTTCCAACTCCAGCAAATGCATCTCGATTTAATAATTTAGATATTTGTATTGGAAAACGAGACAGGAATATGTGAAGAAGATGAGTTTTTGCAGTGCAGTGCTGTACAGAGCTTTATAATGGCTTTGAGTTTGATGGAGCGCGAGCGTAACGTTTGGAAACGCCAGTGAGCGACGCTAATTGTATTTCATCCGCTGCTTTTGTTAAAGCGCTCCGATCTGGAGACACGTGAGGATGAAGATGAAGATGTATGTACTGAGGATCTGAGATCAGAGTCACTCGCTCTTTATGCGCGGGGTCAGGAGGGGAAATAAATTGCGGAAGAGGAAAATGAATTAGGGATGACGCTGTGGCAGCGCTGAGGAATTGGACTGTCAGGACGAGCGTTCGCAAGGGTCCGATAATGAAAGAAGATGAACCGCTGCTCGAATGCTGATTTTGGCCAGAATCACAGTGTGTGTGTGTGTGTGTGTGTGTGTTTGAAACACAGCGTTTACTGTACATCTGTGTGTTTAGAAAGCAGCCGTCAGGAAACATCTGAGCAGATCTGGAGCTGTATTCTTGTATCTTTTTGGTAAAACAAAGATGTTTTGGTGATATTAACATCATTTTATAATATTAAACAGAACTGTGGTTTCAGATTTTTGCTTTATTTGGACATTGTTTCACAACCAGGGGGTCCAATGAGGGGCCGCAAGATGACTTAAAATTATTTCAAATAAGACAAAACAAGCATTAAAATTAGATAAAAATCTAGTTATTTCTTTAATTTAATTTAATTTAAAATTCACCCCTTAAACATTATAATTATTATTATTATTATTTTATTTTTATTATTTAAAAAAAAAAAGTTTTATTATTATTTTTAAAAGTATTTATTTATTTATGTTTGCTTGTTTTTGAAAAAAAAAACAGGATTCTTGGAAAACTTGGATATATGAAGTATCCTTTTTTAAAGGTGTGATGTCGAGATGTGGAAAAGTATTGCAAATTAATAAAATCTTCAAACTCCATATGACCATTTTTATAAAGAATATGGTTTTTAGCTATTTCAAACTTTAAAATATTGGATTGGGTATAGAAATTAAAAATTAAAAATAAATATTAAAAACATCTTTATCCAGAAAATCACAAACAACTGGAAAAATCAGGCATATTCATTGAGGGTGTGAGGCCTGTGATGATTGACAGGTGTGCTGGGGTGGGCGGGGCATTGGGCAAAGTGGTGGGCGGAGCCAGCAGAACCGTCAGTAATCAAGTCATCTGTATTTCTGTAGTGCTTTATACAATAAAGATTGTTTCAAAGCAGCTTCGCAGTAATAAACGGAATCAGTGCAAACTGGGTACTTTTCACTTACTGTTTTATGAACACTGTAAATTTGGACTTTTTGCTTACTAGTATGAAGTATGTGATCTTGGATGCAGCTTCATGTTTCATGCGTTGTAGAATTTGAAAGCGTTTTGAAGTTTGAAAACATTTCTTGACAGCTGAATCTGTACTTTAGTCTCTGATCGTCTCCAGAATCCTGGAATCAGCTGAACGCTGGATTTGTGCTGACGTGTCTCACCTTTACCTGTGTGTGAGAGTTCCTCCTCCGTCTGTCCACAGATCCTCCGGGAATGAAGCCCGATGGTTATTTATGTGGTCGTTCAACTCTTTAATTGCATGAGTAATGAGAGGTTCACATTTCAGGACACTCCGTGTGTGTGTGATTCCTTTAGGGCTTTGGTTAGGGTTAGTCAGTGCCAAGTCATTTATTTTATTTAAAACTATAGATCTCTAGGTGTGGCCTCATTTAGATAAATGTGAGTGTGTGTTGGTGTCAGTGACCTCTGGTGCGGATGCTTTTCAGGTCTGAGGTGTGTTTGACCATCCTGTTACATACACACACACACACACACACAGACAGAGTTCTCTGGGCTGATATCAGAGCTACTGACTGTAATCAGCAGATATAAATGCATCAGACAGCACAGCTCTCTCTCTCTCTCTCTCTCTCTGTCTCTGTCTCTGTCTCTCGTCCCAGGTGGCTGCTGTCGAAGCCTTTGCCCTGTTACCATCACACACACAGTCAGGGTCACCTTCTACCATCAGTGTGTGCCGCTGCATAACACACAATGTCCCTGCACTGAAAATATCAGCTACAAAAGATAAGTTCAATATAAAGCAATTAAAATGATCTGTTGCTCCTAAAAATGGAACACGATAAAATATAAGCACAGATGTATTCTTTTTTTAATATCTATCTATCTATGTGTGTATATATATATATAAGCTAGTTAAAATGTATCAGCATCATGAATATCACAATGATATTAATGCACTTTTTATTTGGCTTTGAGGTGTCCTGAATAGAGCATCATTACACTAGTTTAGTTTATGAGAGTGAATGTTATTTTAAAATAAAATGTATATGTTCAGTTTTTTATTTCAGTTTTATTTTTATTTCACTTGTTTATTATTTACTTTTAAATATAAAATAGTTTCATGTGCTTTAGTCAGTTGTATTTTATATATATAATTTATTAGTAATTTATATTAAACTTATATTAAATTTATATTATATTAAACTATTAGTTCAAGTTGCCAGGGCAACATTTGCAATTTTAGTTGAAGTAAAATTATTTATATAATATTTATATTTTAATTTATTTAAGTATTATTATAATTTTTTTTTAGTTTAGTTTTAGTTTTGTCCATTTCAATGAATTGATTCAAACATGTGATTCAATGATCCATTTGTATCATCATTCAGAAATATTAAAGTCTCCATGTGACATTTTATTATTAAATTGTTTTTTTAGTAAATATGTTTATGTAAATACTGCTGTAATAACTGTGGTATTTACATGTATGTCTTTGTGTCAGTATGTTTGTCAAACTTGTGACCTTGCATCGATTGATTCATGATTGATTGATTCATCGCTGGTGATGCTGGTTGCTCTGATCATAGGGTTTTATCTGTAGTCAGATGTTTTTAATCTCTCGACCGGATATATTCCCTCACGAGAGACTCTGGACTCTGGAGCTCATCCTGAGAGGAATACGATTCTCCTTCAATCATCTGTGAATATGTGTTCTCCTAATGAAATGTGTCCAGTTCTCCTGATCTCCACACACACGCAGCATCCTCTGGCCCGCGGCTCCAGCGCCGACACCGCCGCTATAATAAATAGTGTTCTTTGTTTCTAATTGCATTAGCCGCTGGCTTATTGAAGTCTCCTGCTATAAGTCACATCGGCCGGTGCAGAGAGAGAGAGAGAGAGAGAGAGGTGTGTGTTCAGGCCGATCAGCCTAACATTAGTGTCACTGAAGGGGAAGGTGTGTAGGTTATTAAAGCAGTGACTGTTTTGGGCTCCAGAGATGTATTATATGTCAAAAGGTGCCTGAGCTTTACGAGCTGGAGCTGAACACTAAAGCTTCCTAATGCAGAGCTTCTTCAGGATATGCTTTTTGGAAATCAGCGAGTTAGTTTCTGGGTTCTTTAAAGGCTTTTTTAAAAATGTATTTAATAAAATTTATGTACATACATTTTCTACTAATATATTTGTAAATATATATATATATATATATATATATATATATATATACAGTCATGGCCAAAAATATCGGCACCCTTGGTAAATATGATCAAAGAAGGCTCTGAAAATTAATCTGCATTGTTAATCCTTTTGATCTTTTATTTAAAAAATTCACAAAAATCTAACCTTTCATTGGATAATAAGAAATTAAAATGGGGGGAAATATCATTATGAAATAAATGTTTTTCTCTAATACACACTGGCCACAATTAACGGCACCCTTTTATTCAATAGTTTTTGAAACCTCCATTTGCCAGTTTAACAGCTCTAAATGTTCTCCTATAATGTCTGATGAGGTTAGAGACACCTGACGAGAGATCAGAGACCATTCCTTCATCCAGAATCACTCCAGACCCTTTAGATTCACAGCTTCTTCTCTTCAGTTCACTCATGTTCTACAGGGTTCAGGTCAGAGGACTGGAATGGCCAGCAGAAGCTTGGTTTTGTGCTCAGTGACCCATTTTTGTGTTGTTTTTGAGGTTTGTGTTTGGATTATTGTACGGTTGGAAGATCTAAACATGGCCCATTATAAGATTTCTAACAGAGTCAGTCACTTATTGATGTTTTATCTGTTGGTATTTGATAGAATCCATGATGCCATGCGTCTAAACAAGATGTCCAGGATCTCCAGCAGAAATATAGGCTCACAACATCAGAAATACAGCAGTATATTTCATTGTACACATGGGGTACTTTTTAAACCCATCTTGAGTGCTTGCTGCTAAAAAGCTCATTTTTTAGTTTCATCTGATCATAGAAGCCGACCATTTGAAGTTCCAGTCGTGTCTGATAACTGAATATGCTGGAGTTTGTTTTGGATGAGCGAGGAGAATTTTTCTTGAAACCCTCCCGAACAACATGTGCTGATGTAGCTGCTGTTTGACCATTTTTTTTTAAGGTTTTCTGACCCGAGACTCAACTATTTTCTGCAATTCTCCAGCTGTGGTCCTCGGAGAGTCTTTAGCCGCTCAAACTCTCCTCCTCACCGTGCATTAGGACGATATAGACACACGTCCTCTTCCAGGCAGTTTCCTAACATCTTATGTTGATTGTAAATTCTTAATTATTGCCCTGATGGTGGAAATGGGAATTTTCACTGCTCCAGCTCTTTTCTTAAAGCCACTTCACTAATTTGTGAAGCTCAATCATCTTTTGCTGCACATCAGAAATATATTCTTTGGTTTTTCTCATTGTGATGGATGATTAAGGGAATTTGGGCTTTGTTTCCCCTCCTATTTATATTTCTGTGAAACAGGAAGCCATGGCTGGATAATTTCATGTTCATAATCACCCTGGAGTGCTCAAAATTGTGAATATGAATGGGAATATACTTCAGAGATATTTTACTCATAAGAATAATTGTATCCAACGTGTATTTGAGAAAAACATTTATTTCATAATGATATTTCCCCCCATTTTAAATTCTTATTATCCAATGAAAGGTTAGATTTTTGTGAATTTTTAAAATAAAAGATCAAAAGGATTAACAATGCAGATAAATTTTCACAGCCTTCTTTGATCATATTTACCAAGGGTGCCGATATTTTTGGCCATGACTGTATATATTTATGTATATGTATATATATATATATATATATATATATATATATAAAAATATATATATATATATATATATATATATATATATAAAAATATATATATATATATATATATATATAATCTAATAAAAATATTTTAAAAGCATTTAAAATAAATCATTATACCCAAGAAAACCCAAGAAAATACATTCATGTATGTTGTAATACAATATTTGATTACATAATTTTTTTAAATTGTATTAAATACAATTTTAAAATTTTACTTAATAACATTTTATTACTTATTTTTATTTACATGTGTTATATATTCACACATTGTAGACTAAGTTTTCTTCAAATAACATATGTGAATGTATTTACTTGGATTGAAATATCTGAAGGGCAAATATTTGTAAATGCTTTTTAAAATATATATTCATATTTTTGCAAATATATTTAAAATTGTACAAAAATGGCAAAAAAAAAGAAGAAGATATATTTTGAAACATGTTTTAGCGAATATATTGTTTTGGCCATTTTTTGAAATATATTGAAAATATAATATATATAATGTATAAAGTGTGTGTGTATACTGTATATATATATATATATATAATAGTATCTTCCTAATACATACATATATACACACGTGTGTGTGTGTGTGTAATGTATAAAATATCTTCCTCTCCAGACTAAAAACAGCATTTAGTGAATCTAACTATGAAAGCTGGTTGTTCTTCTTGCTGTAGTGTGTTTTGCAGAACTCTATGGTTATCGTGGGCCTGTACTGTAAGTCACGGCTGTCAATCACGTGTAAATGGAGCACGCTTCATCAAAGTGACGTCTGCTGGAGCGCTTCATCTGCTCTCAGGCTGGAAACTCTGACATTTGCCTAGACAAACTTGCATTTAAAACATGTCGTCGCTGTTTCTAAAACAAGCTGTTGAACGTTTCTGTGTGTTTTTATTTTCCCACAGGCCAAAAACAGTCTGGAGTTTCTGCACAGAGAACACGTTTGTACTAATGAAGCGATAGAGATCGTGTTTATGAAGCGCTTGAGGAACCAGAATATGATAATAAGTCAAAACTCACGACTGCAGATGGAGAATCGGTTTATATGATGCTCTGATGAAGGTGGGTCTCTTTTATTATGCATCATGTGTTCATGTCCTCATTATACATGCCTTAATTTACTGCAATTGAAATAAAACTCACTCATTTTTAAATATGGAAATCATTCACTCAATCATCAAACTTTGCTGTTAAACCTGTTTCTCTCAATCTCCTCGTGTCTTCTGGCGTCTGATTGAGAGTTTAGAGTGTTTTATCCAGTAAAAGCTCTTTTAGTGTAATTGTAGAAGCGTCCAGCTTCAGCTGCTGCTTCTCGTGTCAAATCTTGACTGATTTTGATCAAGTAAGCGTCAGAATAACTGCAGTCATATTTCCAGATGAACACTTGCTGGACTGAAGCAGCTCAGCTTTACTTGATTCTCCATCAATAATTTTTTGGTAAAATCAGTGCGTCTCAAATCTGATCATCAGGATCTTTTGAGGAGCTTTACTTTCACTGTTCCTCAGCGGAGGAATGATCTTCTGAGGAGCGTTTATTTCTTCATCTCTCCATCAGCATTGCATTATATGTTTGGATCATTTCAATATCATCTTACTAAGACATGTTATTGCATATATCGAGTGACGGCTGATATTTATATCATTTAATATCAGTATCTGCTGAACTGTTATAAACAGCTCATTGATTTACATCACAAGCAGCAGAATTTCATCATTGAAATATCAGCATCAGCAGCAAATTCAGTCTCTGAATAAAAATGAGCTGTTTTTTTCTCCATATTTTCACTGTATGAGCCATAAAAGCCTGATGGAGCAAATATGATATCATATAATATGATTTCTTTTTTTTGTCTATACATCTTGTTTTTTATTTATTTTATAATGCATTTGGGTTTGTTTTGACATGGAATAAAGGTTTTTTTTTTTTAAATGCTGTTTTTAGTAAGGGAATAAAACTTTGCCAATGCTGTAAGAGCCTTAAAATACACACCATTTAAAAAGGCAAAAATGCCAAAAATAAACCTTTTAAAAAAAAAAAAATAAAAAAATAAAAAATACACACAATTTTTTTTTTTTTTTAAAGAGATATGACCATTTAAAATGTAATTTTGAGCTGGTTATTTATGGAGTCCCATTATGTGTCAAAAATATATATTTCTTTTATAAAATTATCTATTAAGTTATATTAGTGTCAAAAAAAACTGTAAAATATATTTAGCTTTTTCTGCATATCTCACACACTTTTGGGACTAAATTTTTATGATAAATATGAACATGTTGCCTATTGACAAACCATTGCAGCATGAAAATTGATCACTTTTTTCATCTGCAAGTGAACACTTATGCAAGTAAAATTAATTAATTTTGTTAGAAAGCATTTCAGTAATATTTATGTTGTTTTGATGCTGTTTTGTTAGAAATAAATATGTAATTTTCATAAATTTGCACTTAAAATTGGAGTTATAAATTCAAAAAAATTTAATTAAATTCCATTTTGATGAATTCTGTGATTCTGTTTTTTGATTTGTGTCTCTCTAAAACAAGAAATTAAATATGCATGATCTGATCTTGAATGCAATGTAAGTGAGTAAGTGATTATTGAGTACAAATTACAACGCAAGCATATTAATTTTTAAAGTTACTAATGTTTTAGTGCTGGATAACAGGAATGTCCCGTCTCTCTTTGTGTTTTCTCTCTCTTGCCGACCCGTCGGAGCTCTAGGAGTAATGTGAGCGCACAAGACACGATGGCACAAGAGATACGGCTCTTCACGAGAGCGTACGAGAAAGGGTACGAGAGAGAGACACAGAGAGAGAGAGAGACACACACACAAAGAGAGAGACACACAGAGAGAGAGAGAGAAGAGGGTGTGTGTTTTGTAGGGGCCACCGACCGCAAAAGGCAATTCCAATTTGTCGCGAGCGCCGTGTGTGTGTGTGTGAGAGAGAGAGTGTGTGTGTGAGTTAATGAGGCGAGTGTGTGAGCTCTCACTCATTCTGCCAGCGCCGGCCGATCGCTCTCTGATTACTATAATGAAACGGTCAGGGCATTATTAACCAAACGCCACCACACACACACAGAAAAAGAAGAATCACGCCCAATATTGTCACCGCACCGTTTTAGCCATTTGTCTTTCTGCTGGTTCTTCCAGAGCGAGAGCGAGACGAGGACCTTTTCAAGTGGAGATCACTGATAAAGCGTCTGCTTGTCAGGTGTGTGACTTTTATTATAGATACAGAATCCGAGTGCTGGTCAAATATAGACGCTGTTGTGACCTACAGGCAGATAAAGGTTGTAATCTGCACTAAACCGCAGGACACTGATTGCTCTGATGCATTTGCAGGGAAGCTCTTCAATAAAGTGGATTTCAGCAGATGTGGAGATGTTGCTCCATTGAACAGCGCCAGCACAGATGAGCAGAAACGATGCGAACATGCAGAGAGGTAGAAACACACTCATTTGGCGTCATTTACTTGCAGTTTTGTTAAAGACCCTTCGTCCTCCTGAGAAAACTCATCTCAGTCCAGATATTCTTCAACGGCACGTTCAAGAGTTAATTCTATGCAAACATTAACATTCAGTCATCCTAACTCATATGTGACCCTGGAGCACAAAAGCAGTCATAAGCAGCACAGCTATATTTGTAGAAATAGCCAACAATACACTGTATGGGTCAAAATTATCAATTTTTCTTTTATGCCAAAAATCATTAGGATATTAAGTAAAGATCATGTTCCATGAAGATATTTTGTGAATTTCCTACCTTAAATATATCAAAGCTTAATTTTTGATTAGTAATATTTTTGCACCCTCAGATTCCAGATTTTCAAATAGTTGTATCTCAGCCAAATATTGTCCTATTCAGCTTTCAGATGATGCATAAATCTCAATTTCAAAAAATTGACCCTTATGACTGGTTTTGTGGTCTAGGGTCACATATTTGCAGTGCATTTTTGTCAAATATTCAATCTTGTTGCATTGCAATCAGTCACATGACACGTGAGAACCAATGGAACAATTATCAGGCTTAAATTAATCTAAACTTCATGCAAACATGATCGTGCTCTGCTTTTAATGCAAGCAGGTGACAATTTTACTTTGTAAGCTCTCTTAAAGGGACAGTTCACCCAAAAATGAATTTAGTCATCCTCATGTTATTCCAAACCTGTATGAGTGTCTTTCTCTTGTCGAACACAGAAGAAGATATTTTGAAGAATGTTGGTAACCAAAAAGTTGACGGAAGCCATTGACTTCCATAGTATGGAAAAAAATACTATGGAAGTCAATGGCTACAATTGATGTTTGACTGTTTGGCCATGAACTGCATTGTTTCTTCTATTTATTATAATATAAAGTTTCCTGAGGTGCACTTATAAAGTTAGTAGGATTTAGAAATAAAAGGCCCTGATTTAAACACGCTGTCTAAATGGGCGTGTCCCTTCAAGACTTAAATGTAAACGCCCTCTGCTGTGATTGGATAACTTTTTGTATATGAAATAAGCATTACACGTGGAACACTTTTGAAGCTTTTAATAAGTTTTTACTATTGCAGATGCTGAGATTAATTAATTGAAAAAAGCGTAGAAGTAGAAAATGATTCAAAGTTTCAATAAAAGCTATTTTTGGACTAATGAGGACGTTTTGAGTTCTGAAATTAATAATGTTTTTTATAATGCAAAGATCAGAGATTTACAGTAATAAACAGGAAAATAACTGTTAAATTAATCAATTATGTGCTGTAAAGCAGTTTTACAGAAAACAATGGAGTCATTATTCAGATTAATTCAGTTGAATGTTGATTCATTTCAGTTCAGTATCAGATCAGGGAAAATATGATTTCAGTTAATTCTTAATTCATGACCCCTTTATTTAATATCTTACCAGAAAAAATACCGTAGGATTTACTTTGAAACTATTTTCACTCAGAAATCGCTTGTAGTTTTTACAAATAATTACAAAGAAATGGCAAATAAAACATTGAATTACTTGCAAAATTTTGATATGTATATATATATATATATATATATATATATATGTGTGTGTGTGTGTGTGTGTGTCTATATATAGAGAGAGAGAGAGAGAAAGTGTTGTGCTCATAAGTTTACATACCCCTTGCAGAATGTGCAAAATGTTAATAATTGAAACAAAATAAGAGGCACCATGAAATTTTTTATTATCGGTATGTACTGTCCTGAACAAGCTATTTCACATAACAGATGTTTACCTATACTCCACAAGACAAAATAATAACTGAATTTATAAAAATGAACCCATTCAAAAGTTTACATACCTTTGAATCTTAATACTGTGTGTTGTTGAATGATCCACGACTGTTTTTATATTTTGTGATGGTTGTTCATGAGTCCCTCGTTGGTCCTGAGCAATTCAACTTCCTGCTGTTCTTCAGAAAAATCCCCCAGCTCCTGCACATTCTTTGGTTTTCCAACATCATCTGCGTATTTGAACCCTTTCCAACATTGACTGTATGATTTTGAAATTCATCCACTGAGGACAATTGAGGGACTCATGCATAACTATTACAAAAGGTGGAAACATTTACTGATGCTCAAGAAGGCAACACAATGGGGGTGTAAGCTTTCTGAAATGGATGATTTTAACATTTAAGTATTTATGTAGCTTTTGAAGTCCAGTACTAATTTAAAAATACGATCGTTAAACAAAATGAGAAGAATGTACACAGCATCATCCTGTTCAAAAGTTTACACCCCCCGGCTCTTAATGCATTGTGTTGCCTTCTTGAGCATCAGTAAATGTTTCCACCTTTTGTAATAGTTGTAAATATATATATATATATATATATTTTTTTTTTTTTTTTATTTTTATACAGTGTGCAGGTTTGGAACGACATAAGGGCGAGTAAATTATAGGGGGAGTTAAGGTCATGATTCGATGTGTTGTCAACTTTAGGGATTTGATTTAAATAACAAGCAGTTCTTCTTAAAGGAACAGTGCTGTGTTGTACATCTCCTCATTAATGAACGAGTGTCCGTAATTAAATTGATAAGAAGTCTCTCTTAAGCACCTTTAAGGTAATAAAGCGTGATCAATCCGGACTGACGGCTGCGAGTCACAGATAGGTCAGTGTTTGATGGCTTGTTAACACTAATGGCTTCAGTATTGCTTTTCTGATTCATCTGAGGAACACATTATGGACTCGTGAAGATCCGGCTGTCCGTGGTGTATCCAGACGCGCTTCGGTTTGTTCTTGGAAAGGCTTCTGTCTAATAATTAGATGGAAGCCCTCCTGGTCCAGAAGTGTCTGGATGACGGCCAGAGGCATCTATATTTAGTGTGTGTGAGAGAACTGTTCCCAGATCTGCTCTGTGAAGCTGTACAGATGATTCCCAGGAGTGTCTAATCACCTTCAGTTCCTCCGTATCGCTGCTTCTGCTTCAGGAGCCAGATGTTATATTGGACATCAGCTGGAGGTCTTTACCCAAGACTTTACCCTCATAACCCATTAGAAATTAATTTATTTTCAAATATATTTTTAAATATATTTCACAATATACAAAAAATGCCAAAAAAAGTTAAATATATTTACGTAAATATTTTTCTACCAATATATTTGAAGTTTTTGTGTATAAAAAAAAAAAAAAAAAAATATATATATATATATATATATATATATATATATATAATATAATATTTTAATAGCACGTGTGAACATAAAATAAATAATACAAATATAATAATAATATTTAAAAAAAAATGAAGTAATGTATAATTATAAATGAATTAATATATTTTCACAATACAAATGTTTGTTGTAAGACTTCACCCTCATAATGCATTTAGGTCTGTTTTGACCCAGAAGAAATACATAACAATTTCTGAAAAAAACAAAACATAGTTTTTAGTAACGGAAAAAAACTTTGCAAATGCTTTAAGAGCCTTAAAATACACATCATTTATTTTTTCAGATTTTTTACGACCATTTGAAATAGTTTTTTGACCCAGGTACATATGGGGTCCCATTATGTGTCAAATGTTTTTTAATTTTTTTTTTTTATATAAATAAACATTAATTGTAAAAAAATTTGTAAAATATATTTAGCTTTTCCTCCATATCACTAAATGGACTCAATTTTTTATGATAAACATGAATATGTCACCTATTGACGAACCATTGCAGCATGAAAAATGTATAAATTTTTTGTTTGTATGAGTAAAAATAAATTATTTTGTTTGAAAACTTGTCAGACTAATATTTATGTTGTTTTGATGGAAATAAAAACATAATCTTCATAAATTAAAAAGTTTTTGAGCTATTATGATTTATAAATTTTAAGGAATTATATTAAATTCCATTGATTCCAATGGGGTTCATACTGGTAATTCTCAGATTAAATAATCTTATAAATTTCATACATTGATATATTCAACATTTTTATTTTTATTTATTTATTTTTGTGGTTTTTCACGTGGTTCATGTATAATTTAACATTTCAAAGAATTTCTTAATTTTTCATTAATAAAAAGGGGTAAATGCAGTAATAACAACATTTAACACTTATTTTTTTTCAAATTGCTGATTAGATACTATATGCTTTTATTTGAAAATTTAAGTTATGACTGTTTAATGAAATAATGATTCAGCCTTGGAAAACAGGTCTACAGATTTAGAATGCATTATGAGGGTTAAACACACAATTCTCTCTCTCGTTGAGATCGAGATTCTATTAAAATCGAATCTTTTAGACACATTTCAGCATTTCTCCCTCGTGTGACCAAATTCTCAGGCGTCAGATCGGTTGCACACGGCTCTTCCCAAGCAGACACTAATGCTCATAATTATTACTGGAATATAACCCAGAGATTCGTCCGGTTCTCCTCGAAGCGTTCTCTGCTCATCCAGGCGCCATCAGTGCAAAGAAACAACGATCACTTCATATCGACCAGAGCTGCATCACGTTCCTGCTCATTCAGAGACTCTCTTCCATTTACGGACCTTTATCACTGATGCACTTGCAAAAAAAAAAAATAACAAAAAAAAAAAAAAATCAATGGCTGGAGTTGTTCCCACAGCACTGATGTGCTTTACAGCTCGTCCTCTTTATTTTCACACAGACAGGTGTGTTTTGAGTTCTACTATCATAATCGCAGTCATTACGCTCGGCCTTCAAACATGCCTTTATTTTACTCTTGTTTTTGACGTATTGTGTGAATCTCATCTCAAGGAGGAAAATTGCAGCCATTAATGTGTGTGTGCTTTCAAACTGTAGATCATCAAGCTGCTCGTAAAATGTACAGTAGTGTGGGAACCCTCGTTATGTGAAATCTTTGTGAGATTTGCAATTTACAATCATTTTTAGAATTTCAAGAAGAAATAAATAGTTTAACCTGTATTTCAAGTGCACTGAAGAAAAAAAAAAAAAAGAGATACAACATTTTTTAAGGTAAGTGGTTGCAAACAATTTATTTTAGCTAAATAAATATTTTGAAAGTTAGTCAACTAAATTTGTTTATTTAAATGTAGCTAAAATAAATTGATTGCAACCATTTACCTTAATTTTTTTTTTTTTTGTAAATTCAATGAATAATTTTTTTCAGTGTGTGGGTCAAACAGCAGGAGCCTTAAAGTTGATATATTTTAAATGCTGACCCTTGCAACGTCATTATAAATCAACATTATAATATATATATATATATATATATATTAAAAAACTATAAATTAATGTATATTAACATTCAGTTAAAGCAGTTGATTTAGATGTTACCATTTAGCTTACCCTTTTTTTTTTTCAGTGTAATATGTAATTATTACAAATAAATTTAAATACATAGCATACAGGTTTCAACTGAAATGACATAAAAGTATGTTTTAGTTTACCATGAATGCGTGTCACTACATTTTTTTACAAAAAAATACAAGTAAAGAAATTGCATGCACACAAAGCAATCTGAAGTTTAGCTTATTGCATTTAATATCCTTTTAAACAATAATATGTGTTTATTTCTTAAGGATTAGTGCCCATATGGCAAAAATATGATGTATGTATATTTTTTAAATAGATTTCAAAATATTTTTTTTTAAAAATGGCCAAAAAAAATATCTATTTGTAAAAGTATATACAGCATAAACTGTCTCTCAAGATACATTTATGTAAATATATTTTCTGCCAAGGCATATTTTTGGCAAATTTTTTGTGTGTTTTTGAAAATATAATTAAAAAATAAAAATTTATTTTTTAAACAATTTCTTTATATATACATACACAAACACACACAGTATATATATATATATATATATCTCATGTCACATTTAAAGAAAATGTTTTTGTTGTCTATAAAACATGTCTATAAAACTTTTGAATAAAAATAAGTCATGAATTTAGCCTAAATGTAGTCTGTAAGATTGGAAATGTATTTTCTTGCCCCTGAAATGCATTCAGGTAAATGTATAAACACA
Source organism: Onychostoma macrolepis (assembly GCF_012432095.1). Lineage (NCBI taxonomy): Eukaryota > Metazoa > Chordata > Actinopteri > Cypriniformes > Cyprinidae > Onychostoma > Onychostoma macrolepis. The sequence goes on from NC_081160.1 coordinate 33,084,797, forward strand.
ATCAGTGTTCAGATAAACACAATCATGTCTGAATGTCACATGTGAGACTGCATGTTCAGTACAGTGTGACTTAAAAATAATCATTGTGTTGTTTTGTATTCTGCTGCTTATTGGAGCAGAACAAATGTCAGTGTAAATTGTTTCTTTTATAAATCGTCTCGTTCCGTTCAATGCAGCGATGTGCATAAGAATGGATTTATGGCTGATTTCCGTGTTTGGTGAATGAGGCTCATCGTGTGTGTAAATGAGTCTCTGATCATGTCTTCTCCTTCCTCCTCTTTCCTTCAGCTTTCATATTTAAGCAGACTGCGGTCGTGTCTGTCTTTGTAGGTGGTATTAATGTTTAAATATGAAGTGTGTCATGAGAGTCCTGACATGTCAGGGATCAGCTGTGAGCTGCTATCGAGACTGAATGAAGAATCAGATCGCTCTGCTCTCATCAAGAGCTGCTTGGCTCTCACAGGTCATATTTTGCATCCAGAATCAAAACAAATAATCTGATTCAAAGGTGTTTTCAACACTGACACACTTGCCCTTCTGCTGCTAGTCTGAGTGTCTGATGAACCGGCCAACAATACCAATGTGATTAAATAAAGTGTGACGTAAAATGTATTTCAATGTGTACTATGTTATGTATCGTGTATACTGTATGTGTATATAATATATAATAACTATTTATATGATATATTTATAAAATATTTTATATAAAGCATACATGTATGTGTATATACATAACTTCTTAATTTTGTAATTATTTCACACACACACACATATATATATATATATATATATATATATACATACAGTATATTCATTGTTAAAATATTTTAATTATATTATATATAGATCTAAAATTAATATATAAGCTATTAATATATAATATTTTGTAATATATTCATTGATCAAGCAAAATAAAATACTAAATAAAATAAAATAAATATGAAAAATAGAAAGAACTGATAAATAATACATTTAATAAATAATAAATAAATGCTAAATAAAATAAATAAATGATAAAATGAAAATATATGTAAATACATACATATGTAATATTTGTGTGTATAAATTATTAAAATATAAAATGTATATGTATTATTTATGAAATATTTTATAATATATATTCATATAAAATGAATATATATATATATATATATATACATATATTAGTAAAAATATGTATAAGATATATGTGTGTGTGTGTGTGTGTGTGTATATATATATATATATATATATATATATTTGAAGAGTTCATTTGCAAAAACAGATAACTCTGTTGTTAACAATTCTCAGAAATCATGTTTTTTCATTGTGCATTCCAATTAATCTCAAGCAAATTGCAGTTGGGTTATTTTGATTAGGTTAAAAAATAACTTAAAAAACAGCTAACTAACGCAATAAAACACAATAAAAACATGATTTTTGAAAATTAAAAAAAATCTGTTTTTGCAGATAAACTCTTCATATACTGTATGTATATATATATTTCCCCAATGCAAAACAAATGATTTTTTTTTATTTTAATTTTAGTGTTTAGTATGACCTGACCTGTGTGAAGAAAAAAAACATAGTAGTACCATGGTACTTACTGCAGCACTTTTATGTTAGTGAATGTTAAAATAATTGTCTGTGTTCAGATGAGTTTGAATCAGCCCGAGCTGAATTGTTCCTCTAAAATCAACCTTCCCAAAGACAAAGGCCTTCAGAGGCGTCTCCGGAGACTCGGTGTTCCTGACCCCGGCGCCCGAGAGCATGTTTATCACACACCGCGTGCCTTAACCTCCGCGCCGCATATAAAGAAGCCCCGCGTCTCCTCAGCAAAGACTGAAGCGAGAAAAATAAGGCTGGCGAGATTAGAATACCGAGTTTTGACACCTTAATGTATGCGGCTCACCTAATAGACTCTCCATCTCAATTAAGCTCAGATTTGAGACTAGCGGAGCGCTCTCGACTCTCAGAGAAGTTCATCAATCTTAGCAGTTCTTTCTCAGCAACAAAATAGAGTGGGGCAAATTTCTGCATTTAATTAATGTAGTGCTTCCTTTACTGCTGTTCAGCATCTTTCCAGCTTCAGCAGCGGCGGAGAAAGCGCCCAGAGAGATTAAGTGAAAAGCGGCGAGGAGAACAGCAAAGATCGGCAAACTCTGTAATGAATGTCTGAGTTTGGCACTTATGATGGATGAGCAGCGAATGCTGTTTGTCACTGATGCGCGCGGCCGACTTCTGCAGCTAGCCTAGCGCGTGCTTAGCACGGATAGCGACGACGCTAACCACGCAATTAGAGGTTAATGAGCGAAGCGGCAGCGGCAGAGTCGCACATTGTTGGAACTATGTTCGTGATGATTTTTTGCCGTTTCTTGTCAGTCAGCCTGCAGATATCTCACATTAAAGTGCCCCTATTATTGAAAATGAGCTTTCATGCAGTGTGTAACACAGCTCTAAGTGAATGAAAACATCCTGCAAAGTTTTAAATCTGAAAGTGCACCGTGTATAAAGTTATTGTCTCTCAAAAGAAAGAGTCGACTCTGAATCATTGAAACGAGTTGTTTTTAAAACGAATCCCAAGCCGTTTCATGTTTACGTCAACATGAAACATTAGCATATTAAATTTTTATTATTATTTTTTTTTTACTGTAGTTGCCATTGCTTAATAATGCTTTATTGTCAACAAGTAGCATGTACAGTGCCATATCCCACTATATAACAAAAATTTCACATGCCTTAACAAGAAGAAACAAGGAAAAAGAGAGGAAAAAATAAAATAAAAAAGGGTGCATAAGCATCAGTTTACAGACAAATATATATTATACATATATTTACATTTCCATAGGATATTACAATGCAATTTTAATACAGAAAATATACTTTGCAGGTCAGCACCATTATTATTATTTTATTTTTTTTTTATGTGAAAATGTTAAAGGAGGAGCATATATTAATTGTTTAAATTGCTTTACTATTTTTAGATTTTGACATCACATCTACATACATTTTAATCTCTTTTTCAAGCACCATAAAAAGCTGAACTTGCATTTATGAATGTGAAATTTACATAAAAATAAAATAAAATTTATACTAAACCCAACACCCTTTAAAGAGTGATCCTTGATATAATAACCCAAAATCACAGGTTTATAAGATAAGGAAAATGTTTTAAAAATATTATCAGCAATGAAAACCTCCACATTATTCCAAAAATGCTGGGTATATTGGCAGGATCAAAACAAATGAGAAATTGTTTCAGTGGAATATTCACAAAAAGAGCATTTTAAATCAACATGAAGCATTAGCATATTGCCACCCACTTGTTGGTCTGAATGAAAATGCAAATTCATTCTTTGCCACTAGGTGCAGCTTTCAGTGCGTTAAAAATAGCGTTTTCCCCGGTAACGCTGTACACAAAGCAGCACTGCTGCACAAACACTGCTTTAAATGAAATCGACCAATCACCGCAGATTAGCGTCACGCAAAGGAGGGGTTTGGAAAAATGAATCGTTGAGAGAATCGATGAGCAAGTAAGGTAAAAATAAATGCATATTATAAGACAATGAAAGTGTTTTTTGACCTTGCATGCATGTCAAGCTGTTGTTGGGGACTCCCAAAACCAAAATATGACCCATATATATATTACCCATAATGGGGGCACTTTAATGATTTGCACGTGTAGCATGAACTGTGTTTGCACAGCAACATTCCCGGTAATGACGTGTTTCACGCAATCGTTGCAGCATCCGGCAAACCGCAGGTTAACAGCTCATTCAGACACATCAGCGTCTCTTTCACACTCATCCTACATGAGTCCGTCTGGTTCACAGTGTCTAACTATCTGTTTTTGTTTTCTTTTGGCAATTCTTCACATGCAAAAATGCACATTTGTGGACTTTTTTAGACTGTTTAAGCATGCAATATGATGCTTTTTGCATATGTACCCTGGTCATACCATGTTTTACTGTGTAAAAGTGTTGCATAAATAAAATAAAAGTAGATAAATTGATGTTAAAAGACAAGAATGATTTAATTTGATAAATATTCAGTAGACAAAAAAACTAAATATTGACTTATAAATAAAAATACTGTGGAAGTCAATGGCTACCGTCAGCTGTTTGGTTGATGTTTGACTGTTTGGACCGTTGGGTTTTGATGTACAAATCCTACTAACAATATAAGTGTATTCATGAAACTTTATACAATAAAAAAATTCAGGCCATGGCCCAAACAGTTAACTGCAGCCATTGACTCCCATAGTATTTTTTTCATACTATAAAAGTCAATGGCTACCGTCAACTGTTTGGTTACCAATAATCTACAAAATATCTTCTTTTGTGATCAACAGAAGAAGAAAAAAAAACAATAATACAGCTTTGGAACGACGTGAGGGAGTGTAAATGATGACAGAATTTTCATTTTTGGGTGAACTGTCCCTTTAAGAGAGTATGACAACATACTGCCATATGTAATGTATGTCAAATTAAAGCAAGACAATACATTACATTAGTCAACAGACAGAAAACAAATACATTTTCTCCATGATTTTAGGCTTAAGGTGTTATAAGTAATGTGACTGATATATAAACAAACAGTAAAAATATAGATAGGAATAAAACTGTTGAGTTTTGGTGTATGTAATGCAGCTGAAGTGGAGAAAAAAACTCTTTAAAGATATGGATTGAAATTGAAATCTACAGATGCAATAAAATAAACACTTAAATGTGTATTTTGTATGTTTTCTTTCCACTAGTCTGAAAGAAGAGACATGTTATGGAAGCAAAATAAAACTTGAAATGACCAGTGCATAAAAAAGCCTGTAGTGTCTCGTCTTAAATGAGTAGTCTAAATGAATATGTTAATCATGTCATATGCTGGTATTATTATCTGATAGAGTCACTGTATTATGATATGTTCCTGGTACTTTATGTAAGCATCTGCTAAATGCACGAATGTAAAAGTGAATCCGTGAGTCAAAGGGAGCTGAAGGAGCCGAGAGGGGAAGAGGTTACGCCACAAGGATGGAGGGATGTCTGAGATCGAAAGAACAAGGAAGAGATAAAAAAAATAGAAAGGAAAACCAGGCCAGAACAGAAGCAACAGCACTGAGCGAGGAGGAAAAGAAACGGATGATAGAAAGAAAGAAGGAAGGAGAGGAGAGAGAGAGAGATAGAGAGAGAGAGAGAGAGAGAGAGAGGGAGGGAGGTGTTAACCTTGAGAGAGCTCATCCATTATATTGCTGCTGCTGGTCTCTCTGTCACACTGTCAGAGACGCCGCCACCTCTACAGCACAGCAAAGGTCAAACACAACTCACTCCTGCCACACACACACACACACACACACACACACACACACACACACGCACGCACAGCATTAACAGCAATGCTCATCTGAAAATTACAATGCTGTCATTATTTACTCACCCTCATGTTCGCCCAAATTTGTATTTTAATCAAGCTTCAAAAAGAAAAAAGAAAACTCACAAAGATACATACGAGTAGATTTAGACTTTCAGAAGACAAATGAAGTTCAAGGTTCTTTATTTGTCACATTCATATTACATGCATGCGATGTAACGCAGTCAAATGTTTTTTTTTTCTTAGTTGCTCATCCAAAAGTGCAACGACAAACAGAACCAAGAGGATCACATCATTAAATATGGAATATAATGAACTACCAAGAATGTATAAATAAAATTAACAGGGGAAGGAATGAAGGTTTTGCAGAAAAAAAGAGTAAAAAAATATATTTTAAAAAACTCATTATTGGCAAGACTCATAGCCTAAAGATTATTAAACTGTATTTTGCTTTATTTACAACTTTTATATATATATATATATATATATATATATATATATATATATATATATATATATATACTCCCCTGTTAGTATGTTTTACAAGAAAAAAAAAGTAAAGTTTAATTAACTGTTACTTGCAGTTTCTTTGTAATTATTTGTGAAATTTACTAGCAATATCTGAGTGAATTTGTTTTTACAGCACCAAAGTATTTTCTGTTCTTTAATGATACATTGATGTTTTTTTTGTTTGTTTGTTTGTTTTTGTTGTTGTTGTTGTTGTTGTTTTTTAAATGTTTTTGCTTTTTTGCTTAACAAACATGATCATTATGATCTTTTGTTGTATAAACCAGCTTGAATGTTCTTCTGATCATCTATTATATTCCACAGAAGAAAGTCTGTTGTGTTAATTTTGGATTGGAACATGATTGTGAGTGAATGATGGCAGAAAATGTTTATTTTGGCTAATCAAACAGGGACACAAAACTACTGGCCCTTAAAGACAGAACTAGTAGAAATATTGATAAATAGAGTATGAAACAACTATAGATGTATGTGCAATAAATTACATTAGCTTGTGCAAAAATTGCTCTTGTGCTTTGCATGAGAAAATTATTACTGTAGGCGAGAGAGTAATGTTTTAATAAATGAATTATGTACAATCAATTAATGCACAAATCATCTTCTTTCATTTACTTTTTACATATATTCATTTATCAGGCTTTGATCCAAATGAGAAATACAAGAAGCGATTTATCTAATGGAAGCATTAACACAAGAAACGCTAGCAGTACAAACTTACAAACATCATCTAGAATAGAACAAGCCAGAACAGAGAAACATTTAAGAAATAGTGAGCACATAGAAATGAGAAATGCTTTTTCATGTATTAAAGAGTGAGCGAGGTGCTGTTTCTTTATTGTTGTCTGGAAAATTGTCTTTCAATTCAGCAGATATCTACTGTATCTAGCAACCACTCAGAAAACCCTAGCAACCACTCACAACCCCTTAGCAACCACCCAAAACACCCTAGCAATCTGTAGCAACCACTCAGAACACCCTAGCAACCACTTAGCAACCACTAAGAAAACCCTAGCAGTCTAGCAACCACTCACAACACCCTACCAAACTCATAGCCTTGGTAACCTCATAGCAACCACTCAGAACACCCTACCAAACTCATGGCCTTAGTAACCTCATAGCAACCGCTCAGAACACCCTAGCAACCCCTTAGTAACCAACCAAAAGTCCATAGCAAACCCTTACCAATCTCATAGCCTTGGTAACCTCATGCCAACCACACAGAACACCCTAGCAACCACCAAAAAGACCATAGCAACCACTAAGAACACCCTAGCAAACTATAGGAACCACTCAGAAAACCGTAGCAACCCCATAGCAACCACTCAAAAAAACCTACCAAACTCATAGCCTTCGTCACCTCAAAGCAACCACTCAGAACACCCAAGCAACCCCTTAGCAACCACCCAAACGTCCATACCAACCACTAAGAACACCCGAGCAGCCCCATAGCAACCTCTCAGAAAACCCTAGCAACCACTCACAACCCCTTAGTAACCACCCAAAACACCCTGGCAATCTGTAGCATCCACTCAGAACACCCTAGCAACCACTTAGCAACCACTAAGAAAACCCTAGCAGTCTAGCAACCACTCACAACACCCTAACAAACTCATAGCCTTGGTAACCTCATAGCAACCACTCAGAACACCCTACCAAACTCATGGCCTTAGTAACCTCAAAGCAACCGCTCAGAACACCCTAGCAACCCCTTAGTAACCAACCAAATGTCCATAGCAACGCCTTACCAATCTCATAGCCTTGGTAACCTCATGCCAACCACACAGAACACCCTAGCAACCACCTAAAAGACCATACCAACCACTTAGAACACCCTAGCAGCCCCATAGCAACCACTCAGAAAACCCTACCAAAACAGATGTCTTTGTACACAGACTTCATTGTATTAGTTTGTGTTTTTAAACTGTAGGAAAGGCAGATGTTCACGTGCTCGACCGCCTGCTTGACACTGTGACATTTCCAGAAACGACACGTGACGTCCAGAGACCTTAAACTGCTTTACTACTGCAGTCATTCCTCAAGCAGAACGGATGAAACCAACTGCAGACGTGATCATAGGTAAGTAACTGTGCATGAATCAAACATCTGAAGGCCACAGAACAAAATATGTCAAATGTGAGATATTTTCCTCCCTGATTTAAAACACAAGCATTTGTTAAAGCAGAATAAATGACGAGGGGACGTACTTTCACAGCGAACAGTAAAATTACTCTAACGCACAGCTTCAAATGGCTTCTTGCTTTTATAAACCATCTGTTTCTTTTGTACTTTGTCACATTCTAAAACACAAGGCTTTAAATGGGTTTGGCAGCTCGGCCAGATAATGACAGATTCTCGTTTCGGTCATGTCATTTATCCCGAACGTGTCGAATGAAATATGTTTCTGTTCATCTGGATTTGAAATGTAATATATCTTTATTCTTTTTCATGACGCACAGCACAGCTGAACTTCAATGGAAAGATGGTCTTGATGATCAATTACGCCAAAACTGATTCCAAAAATATAAAGTTGTTCCAGGGTGCTAACCTCTGATTTCCCCCGACTAGTGGAAGTGAATGATCCGTGGAAATATTCAATCTCTTTTTAACGTTAGCAGGGCAGAGGATCTTCCGCTCGCGTCGCTTTCGAGGTGGTGAGAAAATTCTCATCTGGCTGTTTGCTTTGTTTTTGTCACATAGTTGCTCACACACACACACACGCGCACACACAATGCAAACTGACTGTGAGTGGGAGGGTGTGAAAACCAGATGTAGTTCATTAGGGCCATTGTGAGCGTGACTGTGTGTGTGTGTGTGTGTCCTCTTATTAAAGCTGCAGTTCTCTGGATTGTTATCGACTTAAACACTTGCTCTGGCATTTCCACCCTGACATCATGTTCAGTTACTGCTCCAGTGTGTCTGAAGAGACCGTTACAGTAGCAGAGAACGGCCCTGCTGTAACCCCCGCACTTCAAATCCAGCACACACTTATAGATGTATTCTTACACTGCATTATACATGCATATAGAGCCTCAGCGTCAGGAGCATTTCAGGACATTCTTATACAGGCCAACATCACTACTTCTAGTGCTAGCTAATATTGATAATGAGATCAAATCTCTAGCACTAGGTATTAAAGTTAAGCATCGTTCTGGATCGATCATAGCATAGAAATACCATAGCAACCACTCACAACACCCTAGCAACTAAATAGCAGCTATTAAGAACACCCTAGTAACTCCACAGCATTCAAAACACCTCAGCAACCCCGTAGCAACTATTCAGAACAGCCTAGCAACCCCATAGCAGCTGTTAAGAAGACCTTACTAACCCCACAGTATTCAGAATACCCTAGTAAACCTAATGCAAGTATTAAGAACACCCTAGTAACCCCATAGCATTCAGAACACCCTAGCAACCCCATAGAAACTATTAAGAAATACTTACTAACCCCACAGCATTCAGAACACCCTAGCAACCCCATAGAAACTATTAAGAAATACTTACTAACCCCACAGCATTCAGAACACCCTAGCAACCCCATCGCAACTATTCAGAAGACCTTACTAATCCCACAGCATTCAGAACACCCTAGTAACCCCATTAGCAACTATTAAGAACACCCTAGTAACCCCATAGCAACTATTAAGAACACCCTAGCAACACCATAGCAACTATTCAGAACACCCTAGTAACGCCATAGCATTCAGAACATCCTAGTAACCCCATAGCATTCAGAACACCCTAGCAACTCAATAGAGACTATTCAGAACACCCTAGTAATCGCATGGCAACATGTTTAAAGGGGTCATATGACGTTGCTAAAAAGAACATTATTTTGTGTATTTGGTGTAATGCAATGTTTATGCAGTTTAAGGTTAAAAAAACACATTATTTTCCACATACTGTACATTATTGTTGCTCCTCTATGCCCCGCCTTTCTGAAACAGATTTTTACAAAGCTCATCGTTCTGAGAAGCGAGGCGTGCTCTGATTGGCCAGCTATCCAGTGCGTTGTGATTGGCCGAATACCTAATGCATATGACGGAAATGTTACACCCCTTATTGTATTGTGATGCCGTGTCAACACAAAAACAATAAAACCCATTACAAGCGAGACATTTGTTGCTTCCAGTGGGGACATAATTACTGATTATAATGACTTATACTGTCTTTTGACGCGTTGCATTGCATCGCGCCACGTAAACATTACCATGTCTGCATTTGTGATCGGAGAAACGACAAACAACAAGCACTACTCTACACAGCTCAGAACTCTCATTTGAATAGTCAGTGGCAAATTCTTTAAATAAGAAAACATACTTAAAGGCTGTGAGTCAGAAGCACCAGACTGTCCTTGAAAAGTTGGAATTGCCCCACTTTATAGAAACAGTCTTTGAGCAGCTGGCAGCTACTCGCAGGTTCAGGAAACAGTCCTCTGTAAAATGTGCTGCACATACTCGAATATTTGGGTTGAACTGTTCTGGAACAGTGTTGTAATCACAACTTAACCACTGATTTCTAGTTGTGTCCTCTTTTGGAAGCCCAAACAAAGTAGTTTCGCTTTCACAACGAAACACAGCATCTCCAGGACATGGCACCGGCGGCAGCAACAATACTACAGCGAGAATAATAGTTACGCCTTCTTTCTTTGCGTATACATTTAGGTGGTGTTTTGCAAATCTTCCCACACTGTGACGTAGACATGTGGGAGCGTGTTTGAATGAGCCATTTTAGGGGGGCGTGGCAGAGTCTTAACTTTTATAAAGAATATCTCTTTGGTTTTGAGACTTTAGTCTTTGCAACTTCAGGGATCTCATCTATGCACAAACAGCTTGTAACACTCCAAAGAGAAAGGAAAACTTGAAATCGCATCATATGACCCCTTTAAAAAAATTTCAGCATCGTGATTGAGTTTTGTTCATATTTCTTCGGTTTGGCTCTGCTCCTCCGCAGCTCTTGGCAATAAACAGGAACATCCAAGCGCCAATGGCCAGTGACAGATCTTCTCATTCTCCATTGGAGGACATCAACTGCCCCACAAAGCCACATTGCCGCCCCCTACTCGCCTCTGTTATTCTTCCTCTCATTATGCGCTCATTCTGTTGGGTGAGGAGCAGGTGGCGGAGCGGCTGAGAGACAGTCCCGCCGAGAGTTCCAGCGACTGATGTTCATTTTCAGCCAGACTGAACGGATCCAGACAGATCCAGATCCATCACGACCCAAGAGCTCCAGCAGTCCACTTTGAGTGTCCACTTTAAATGCTGCTAGATGGAACAGAATTAGAATTATTAACACAAATGTTCAGATTTCTTTGTGTTTCATTGGAAATGTTCATCTGTCGATTCCAGTTTTTGGTAAAACTTTATAATATTCTTAATAGAGGCCATTTTAGGGAATAAACACTTGTAAGAGGTATAATATGAGTGACAGCAGTTTAGGATTGAGTGAGATGATAATATTTGTAACCATATTCAAGCTTTTTAAAGGTTGCTTACACGTTTGCATTAGACATCAGGAGACTGGACTGAGTTTCTAAATCATCGTGTCATTCAGCATCATTATTTTCTTCCTCCTCAAGAAGATGAAGCGTGTCGAGTTGAGTTTTGTCTTTATAAACTCACTGCAGTAAGTTGTTTTGTCAGTGAGACTAAATTATGATGAAGAGATGAAATCTGATGAGTTTCTCTATTTCAGATCACCCACTGAGATGCTCTTTGATTCTTAAACTACAACTAAAGAACACATGAGTGTTGTTCACCTGTACAGATCAAGCTGCTGTGCTGTGGATGCTTGTTAGGGTGTTCTGAGTGGTTGATGAGGGGTTGCTATGATGTTACTAGATCTTTATGCTTGCTAGCATGTTCTGAGTGGTTGCTATAAATGTTGCTAGGCTGTTTTGTTTGGTTGTTAAGGGGTTGCTAGTGTGTTCTGAGTGGTTGCTAAAGGGTTTCTAGGGTGTTCTAAGTGGTTGATGAGGGGTTGCTATGATGTTACTAGAGCTTTGTGGTTGCTAGGATGTTCTGAGTGATTGCTATAAACATTGATAGGGTGTTTTGGGTGGTTGCTAAGGGGTTGCTAGTATGTTCTGGGTGGTTGCTAAGGGGTTATAAAGGTGTTCTGAGTGGTTTATAAAGGGTTGCTAAGAAGTTCTGAGTGGCTTATAAGAGGTTGCTAAGGAGTTGCTAGGGTGTTCTGTGTGTTTGATAAGGGGTTGTTATGAGGTTACTTCAACTTTGTGGTGCCAGAATCTTCTGAGTTGCTAGGACGTTTTGGGTGGTTACTAAGGGGTTGCTAGTGTTTTCTGAGTGGTTGATAAGGGGTTTCTAAGGTGTTCTGAGTGCTGTCATGGGTTTACTAGGGCTTTGAGGTTGCTATAGTGTTCTGAGTAGTTGATAAGGGGTTGCTAGTGTGTTTTGGGTGGTTGCTAAGGAGTTGCTAGGGTGTTATGAGTAGTTACTATGGGGTTGCTAGGGTGTTACAAGTAGTTCCTATGAGGTTGTTAGGGTGTTCTGAGTTTTATCATGAGGTTACTAAGGCTTTGAGGTTGCTAGAGTGTTCTGAGTGGTTGTTAAGGAGTCGCTAGGGTGTTCTGAGTGGTTACTATGGGGTTGCTAGGGTGTTCTGAATAGTTCCAATGAGGTTGTTAGGGTGTTCTGAGTTTTATCATGAGGTTACTAAGGCTTTGAGGATGCTAGAGTGTTCTGAGTGGTTGTTAAGGAGTTGCTAGGGTGTTCTGAGTAGTTGATAAGGGGTCGCTGGGGTGTTCTGAGAGTCTGTTTTGAGGTTACTAGAGCTTTAAGGTTTCTAGGTTGTTTTGAGTGGTTTCTATGGGGTTGCTAATGTGTTTTGGGTGGTTGCTAAGGAGTTGCTATGGTGTTCCGAATGGTTGCTATGAGGTTGCTAGGGTGTTCTGAGTGGTTTCCGTTCTTCCTGTCTGGAAGCAGCAGCTGGATGCTGAAGTTTGTTAACTGTAACTCTGAGCAATAATAACAGTGATTCTTGACTCACCAAACACCACTAATAACGGAGTGGATATAACGGCTCAGTATCTCACTTCGCTTCAGCCTCTTTCCCCACATCAGCGACGAGGCGGCAGCGGGTTAATTGTATCTAAGAATACATTTGGCTGTTTGACTGTTGTATTTTGTCTCAGAGTTTCTAGCATTTATCAGCGGCTCTGCTTTCTCACTTTCTTCTTCTCTCATTATTATCTCCACTATTTGTACCCGGATAAAGTGCAAAGTGCAAAGTGCAGATGCATAAAGTTCAGAGTAACTTGTTAGTCTCAAGCACTTATAGGAATCATTTTTATTCCCACAGCACATCTTGACTCAGAATTGCATGTGTAATATGGCTCTATTTTCCATGAGGATAGCTCCATACTGTTCACAGATAATATTTGGCCCATGCACAAGCCGTGATGGATGACGTCTAGTTAGAGTTTCCCAGAGTGCAACGTGTTCTCCTACAGTAGCTGGATTTTTTACTTCATTAAATTTTTCATTACACTCTCATTATCGGACGTCTATGTAAGATCATTAGCCTCAAATGTGCAAGTTATACATCTATTAATAAAGCCATCTAGCTTATTAATAGCTATAGCAATAAATGCAACGTTTGTTTAGCTGTTATTGTTGGTCCTTTTTGCATTTTCAGCTGATAGATGGGAGGAAGTGTGTTCTCTGTTTTTTAAGAGCTTCCCATCATGCTTCTGACATGCCGCTCGTTTCATTAAAAGCAAAACTGCAGAAAGCGACACGTCTCGGAGGAGCTCGTCTTTTAATAAGCATGTGTTTGTTTTTCCAGTTAGATGTTGTTCAGGCCTCTGCGTGTCTTGCTAAAAGAAACCGGACAATTAGTATAAAGAAGAAGAACAGTTCAAACCTTCAACCGGCAATTAAAGCCGAGACGTGTGTGTGTGTGTGTGTGTGTGTGTTTTAATTGGAGCGGCGTGTCACTGTCGCGCTCTCACGTACGCACATGCACTCCCATCAATGCTCAATTAGTCTCAGCCAATCGGTGGCCCAATTAAGTCTCTCCGTGACTCCATCACCCGCGTGTGTGCGCGTGATTAATCGGGACTCATCTTCCAATTAGTGCAACAGTAATAAGGGCTGATGAACACAGGGTGATGACAGAGAGACCAAGATTTCTCACTCTCGGATAATGTGCGAGAGAAGATGCAGAACAACAGCGAGAGAACATGGAGTTTAAAGTTAATATGCCTGTGTGTGTGTGTGTGTGTGTGTGTGTGATCTGTGAAAGACGAGTATGACATATTAGCTGTACTAGTTTCAGTTTTAAGGTGTTTTATTGGCATATAGTTTTACATGCATATTTCCAGAGCATTGTTGCTGTGTAAAATTAAAACAGTGCAAAATGGAAATAGTGCGAAGCAATATAAGGTACTGAAAATTAAGAACAAAAGAAAACAGTGTAAATGACAAATATGACAATGTTTATCAACACTTGTCAAGCAGTCATATCTCTAATTGTTAACCACCACATGTTGTTATTTTCTGTACTGAAGCTTGTTTCCGCATATATTAAAAATAAAAAATAAAAAAAATAGAAAAGGTAATTGTGACTTTTTAACAATTCAGACTTTTTTTCTCTCTCAGAATTGAGAGATATAAACTCAAAATTCTGACTTTCCTTGTAGAAAATCTAAGTTTACATCTTGCAGTCATATCACAATTCTGTTTTTTGTTTCCCCCACACAATAATAAAAAATAAAGTTAATTGTGACCTCTTATTTCACAATTCAGACTTTTTTCTCAATTTTGAGTTTTTATCTCAAAATTTATTTTTCTCAGAATTACAAGATATAAACTTAGAACTGTCAGATGTGAGATAGGAATTTCAATAAAGTCAAAATTCTGAATCTACATTTTACAATTCTGAATTTTCCCTCCAGAATACTATTTAATGTTTACATTTTGCTTGGTTTATTTTCTTCCTCCACTAATTAAAAAGAAAGCTAAAAACAAAAAGAGACTTTTTTCCCTCACAATTCAGAATTTTCTTCTCACAATTATGCATTTATATGCATTTATATTTTGCAAAGAAAGCTTTCATATTTGTGAAAATTGTCACACTGCAATTCATAATGCAGGAAAAGTGCAGCAACAACGGTTTGAAGTGAATCTTAGTGGCTAAGCTAGTTAAATTAGTTAAACTGCTGATATGTATTGCAGTTTCCTGATTAATGTCTAATTTCACAGAGATTTGAAGGAAACTCTGCCCCCTTGAGTGCTGCGTTTGCATACTTGAGGAAAGTATGTGATTGGTTGATTGCTGGGTAAACAGGTCCTCCTCAGCAGTAAATACACCATATGTACACTATATAATGTACTATTTCTGCAACATGGTCTCACTCCCAACTCGTCACATATTGACACTTGGTCATTTTTCGACATGCAGGGTCCTCCATTGCTTTAAATAAGAAACCCTTAGCATCAATATGCTGACGCAACAGGCTTATCGTCATGATTATATTGGGCAATAATATTGCAATTATTGCATATATGTTGGGGTGTGTCACAACAGTTTTATTTATATTACACTATTTACACAACCCCTGCCCCTAAACCTACCATTTGTCAATAAAACAAAAGATATAACAGGCAGATACAATCATACAACTACCGTCATAATTTATAAAAATAAAAAATAAAATAATAATAATAATATTCCAAGTCTTTCGAGGCAAAACGATTGACTTGTGAGAGGAATAGACGTGATTGCTGTCTCCGTACACCGTAAAGCTCTTCCTGTGTGCTGTCTGAATGCAAAAAATGCCGCCAGAAGAAACACTGTAAAAAATGTACCGTAGAATTTACAGGATGTTACTGGCAAAAAAGTTGCCAATAAAATCTTGTAAAAATGATGTTAATTGCTGTAAAATGGATTACAGTATAATACTGTAAAGCAAATTGCAGTTAATTGCTGTATTTGAAATACAGTAATTTGTAGTATTTTTACAGTAACATTGAATTAAACTTGTAGTTTATTTTACAGCAATATTTTGTAATCTCACTAAAGTACAGTATTTACCTGGCAACAAAAGTTGCCAATAAAATCCTGTAAATACCCCTAAATCCAAGATGATGTTGTAATAATTTAACAATGAAAATGCTGCAAAGAATAATTTTAACAGTAATTTAATCAATTATCATGAGAACTATCTTAATACGTTTACAAATGAATAAAAACCAAGTCAAAGATGTTGCAAATAAATATTTATTAAAACTGGCAGAAAGAGATCGCAAGACTTTTACTGGTAAAAATAAAAATGTCAGTTAAAATCTTATCATAAAAATAACATAGCATCATAAAATAACTACAAATACCTGTTATATCACAAAAAACAAGCCATATTCTGAGTAGAACATTAACTTTCTATAAAAAATTAAGGTCAATCAACAGAATTTGTATAATTTTGGTTAAAAAAGGAATAAAATAAAATGCTGGAATCAGCATTATACCACAAATTCTGTTGTTTGAGCTTATGTTTTATTAAATTTAGAATATTCCTGCAAAAGACAATTTAATAAATACATACTGAAAGTCCATCAACTTTCTGAGATGAGCATACACACGAGGGTTGTCCTCTTCTCTGAGACCTTTCCACTTGTTTTGCCTCTGTGTATCCGTCTTGTATCCAGTGAGTGTTGTGATTACAATAAAACATCTGCACATAAAAACAAACAGAGGCTTTAGAATAAAGTTCAGTATTGAATGAAACTAGCTCAATAAAATAAATGTGACCCTGGAGCACAAAACCAGTCTTAAGTCGCTGGAGTATATTTGTAGCAATAGCCAAAAATACATTGTATGGGTCAAAATTATCGAGTTTTCTTTTATGCCAAAAAACATTAGGATATTAAAGATCATGTTCCATGAATATATTTTGTACATTTTCTACCGTAAATATATCAAAACTTCATTTTTGATTAGTAATATGCATTGCTGAGAACTTCATTTGAACAACTTTAAAGGAGATTTTCTCAATATTTAGATTTTTTTGCACCCTCAGATTCCAGATTTTCAAATAGTTGTATCTCAGACAAATATGATGCATACTTCTCAATTTAAAAAAAACTGACCCTTATGACTGCTTTGTGGTCCAGGGTCACATATAAGAACTGCACCAACATTACATATTTTTAAATCAAGGTTAAAAACGCATCTCTTCACTATAGCCTATGACTTCTGTCATGATGTTGTGTTATCTCTTTTTGTTTTCTTGGTTTGTATACATGTTTTATAAGTCTTTTTAGAACATTCTACAGCACATTGGTCAACTGTAGTTGTTTTAATTGTGCTTGAGATGGCTTTCTCTGACCATGACTGTCTTAGTTAAGCGTCCTGTGAGCGTCCAGCTCGAGCTTCGCCTGCAGACGATAAGAGTGTCTTCTCACGCTCTCCTGCTCAATGACTCGAGGAAGGTGTCATTTCTCAGATTGTTCCCGGCGGCTCGGCGGCGGCCTGCGGAGGAGAATAGAATGTTTGAAACAGACTGTTCAATTAGGCGCGTGCTGCTGTGAAATTGCCTCCAAACGATAAGCCTTTATTATATCTGCCGCGCGCCTCGAGCCGTGCATCAAACGCACGTGCACACGCAAACAAAGATGAGCACGGTCTTTCTATCCTACAATCGCACTGATGCTCCTGCTGTATTACACTGGAAATAAATAAATAAATAAATGATTAATTGAATTTACTACATTTTTTTAAGGTAAGTGGTTGCAATCAATTTATTTTAGCTACATTTAAATAAACAAATTTAGCTGACTTCTTAGTAAATTCAATGAATTTTAGATTTTATCATATTAAGTCAACCTGTCCTGTTTTTTGTTTAATTAACGGGGTGGTTGACAGTTTTTATTTTGTTTTTTTTCTAGAATTTATTGTGTTTATGGTGTGTAGTCTAACATGTGTTAATGTTTCATTTAAAAAAAGCATTATTTTTCACATAATTTACCTTTTTTCTACACCGCCTCTCCTTCTCTGATAAACGCGCTGATGATTTCCTGCTTTTATGAAGCCCCTCCCTCAGAAATATGCGATGGGCTCAGATTGGTCAGCTGGCCCAGTGTGTTGTGATTGGCTAAACCGCCAGTGCAGTCCAGAAACGTCCCACCCCTGACCTCAGAATGTGCTCCAGTTGTATTGTAAACAATGGCATTGTCAATATTGCTTATCAATTTAAGCCCGATTGAGACCCAGAGAATATTAGTGAAGAGGATCACGCAAACACGGCTCTTACAGGACGTTTCAGAATGGTATGTTTTTTTATTTGTTGTCTCATACTTTTAGATACGCTGTTATTTGTAAATGCTGCTGCTTCTGTTAGCTTCTAATATACGGTTTTATCCTGATTAAAGCTGTAATACAGCAGAATACATGATTGCGTAGTAGCATTTTTGTAACAGTAAGAAGTGTTTGCCAGCAAGTATTGCTCGCTACCACGGCAACCGTCCATGTTTAACGCTTCTCGTAGCTATGTGAAAAATAGAATCCATTATGAATTGCACACTGAATCACAAATTTTCGTATGCATTTTTCGTATTCGTCATCCTAAAAATTTGTCAAGCACCGAAACCTTGCACACTGAGTCTGATGCGTATTAATTAATCTGTTGCGAAAAAATTTGCAAAACAAGCAGTGAGGATTATCCAGAGCGATTCAAAGTTTATATTTATATTTATATTCCATCTCTTTCTATTCTGCACTTTGTTTGGCATACAGTTTTGACGGCATGGCAACAACTCTTCCTCTTCTCTAAAGCAGCGCAACATGGCCCCGCCCCTTTTGTTGCGTGTTCCCGGGGGCGGGGTTTATGTAAATTTCTGGGTTCGTGATGTCACCAACCCGGAAGAAGCTCGTTGTAGTCCCTACCAGCCATTTTTGTAGGCATTAAACTGCCATAGTTTAAAATACGATATCTCCGTTTGCATTTAACTTTCAGTGTCATAACTTTGCAGATATTGTTTATGCTCAAACAGCAATGTTACACACTAACTAAAGTTAAAAAAGTGAAATCACAATCAACCACACCTTTAAGTTTTAGTGGATTAAAAGTCTGGGAATTTGAGTCTAGTTTTACTCAATTAAAATTTACTCACATTTTAGTCATACTGCATAACGGCATAATTATTTTGCTCAAAATTATAATCACGATTACTGATCATGATTGTTGTCATTTGAGAAATGACATCAGAATTATTGCACTTGACGTCAGAATTATAAGCACAAATCTAGATTATTTATTTGATGTGATTTATTTGACCTCATCTAGTTGCCAGATTAAAAATATTATTAGAAATGTAAAAGCACTCTTTACATTATGAGAACTGGTTAAAAAAACTAAAAAGACTATTAACTCTTTCCCCACCATTGACAGAATATTCCAACTTTCCGTGTTTTCACTGTTATACTGTAGAGGGCGCTATTGCACATCTTCTCCGGATCAAAACACACAGGTGAAAAAGAAGCAGAAACAAGCGATCACATATGTATTGGGCCACGCACATGACACGCAGGGAAAAAAAAAAGGTAAATCGTGCACAACATCATAATTTTGTTCCCTCGTTTTACTAAATCGTGCACAAATTACTAACTCATTCCCTTGTTTTAAGTAAATTGTGCACATGATAATTCATTCCCTTGATTTGATTCAACTAAAGGGTGGTCACGATTTAGTAAAACAAGTGAACAAATTATTATATTGTGCACACAATATGTCAAATTCTTTCTTTTGACATATTGCATGTCCAGATATTCATACAACAGAATATATAAAATGTTAGCGCAGTGTAAAGAAGAACGTGTGCGTATAGTTTCCAGGTTGAGATGATAAAATAAAAAGAGGGGGGTTTTTAAACTCTTGACATCTGGCAACCCAAGCATGAAAACTTGTGGAGGTCTAGATTTTTTCTTTTCAGTTGAAGAAAATAGAGAGAAATTTTGGATGTACAGAGTTTTTTTTTTAATTACATTTTACTTTTGCATTTTTTTTTTTTTTTGTCAAGCATTTTGATAAAGTTTACAGTTAGTGTTTAATAATGTCTCATCGGAGTCATGAACACGATGCTGGTTTGTTGTTAGAGAGCAGAAATCCTCTTCTGCAGGAGATTCTCACAGACAGATGTTTAATTGTGGATATAAAGTCTGTGAGAGAGGGTTTGAGTGACATGCAGAGCAACCAGCCGCAATTCATGTGTTTTATGTGCAGTTTATCTGAAATACACGGCATTTCTGAAGCTCAAACAGTAGAGCAGCGGCAGGGTTATTAGTTTGATTCCCAGTGAATGCATGACCTTATAGAGTGTACAGTTTGAGTGCATGTAAATGAGTGCACTTAATATATTAAATTCATATTTTTACTCAGCAAGGCTGCATTAAATTGACCAAAAGTGCCAGTAAGGACATTTCAACTAAATGTTGTTTTTTTAACTTTCTGTTAATCTGTGAATCCTGAAAAATTAAATGTACATCAGTTTCTGCAAAAATATTGTGCAGCACAACTGTGTTCAATATTGATAATAATCCAAAATGTTTCTTGAGCAGCAAATCAGCATATTAGAATGATTTCTGAAGATCATATGACACTGAAGACTGCAGTAATGATGCTGAAAATACAGCTGCGCATCACAGAAATAAATTACATTTTAACAGATATTCACATAGAAAACAGCTATTTTAAATTTTAATAATATTTCACAATTTTATAGTATTTTTGATCAAATAAAATACAGCCTCGGTGAGCAGAAGAGACTTCTTTCAAAAACATTACACTGTGGAAAACTCAGTCCAGTAATGCAGCAGCAGATGTTCAGAACTGAAGATATTAACAGAAAATGAGTGCTGAATTTGTGTTTGTCCAAAAGTAATCAATCACAGATTTATTTACATATATACATTAAATCTGAAACTCTGGAGGTGGAATTTCCAGATGATAAATGTAGTCTGAAGAAGCATTTGAAGCTGTTTTGTCAGTGAAACAAGTGTGTTTAGTGTTTTGTGCTGCTTGCTAGTTGTCTTTTTGAACTTATTTAACATTTATTCATATTTCTGATGTGGTGTGCAGTGTGTGTGTGTGTGTGTGTGTGTGATCTCTTTATCAGTGTGTTGCTGATATCAGCATACTACACCCTCTGCCACTGCAGTCGCTTCATCTGACAATGAAAAATATCCTTCCTTAAGGCGAATGCTGAAACACAGCGTGTGTGTGTGTGTGTTTATGTGTGTGTGGCCTCTGAAGTAGACGGCATATAACATGCGTATCAGCGCCCCGTTCGATCTCACAGTCCTCATCTTCTCTGTCATGTTTTAAGCAGCATTTGCTGTGCGTTAAAGATTCTCAGAGCTGATTTTACTTTCAACACTTCACACTACTGTACATAGTCAACAACACTCGCTGTGAGACTGTGAATGTTTGACAGCCACAGTATCTGAAAACACACCAAACCAGCACGAGATTGAACTAGAATAATCAAACATGCTATCGTTCAAAGGTTTCTGGTCAGTAAGATGATTTAATGTTTTTCAAAGTCTCTTCTGCTCACCAAGGCTGCATTTATTTGATCAAAAATACAGTACAAACTGTGAAATATTATTATAATTTAAAATAGCTGTTTTCAATGTGATTATATGTTAAACTGTAATTTATTTCTGTGATCAAAGCTGAATTTTCAGCATCATTACTCCAGCTGTGTGTGTGTGTGTGTGTGTGTGTGTGTTATTTAATATTGTCGTTGACAAACTGACCTATGCAAATGAAGCATTTTCTCTTTCTGCTCTTTTGTAGAAATGCACGTCTGCTTCTTAAATACCAGTAAAATACAACTGTGCCATTCACTTCTGTAAGTTATTCAGAAGCTAAAACAGTTTGAGTTTGTGCAGCCAAATACTGATTTTAATGCTCTGCATGTGCTTATTATGGGTGAACATTTATTCTGGTCCTGATGAAGATACAAAACCACGACTGTCTAACCAATTTAACTATTTCAAATTAATCGTCTGCAAAGGACTCACAGAATTTGCATAAGAAGCAGCAACACAAAAGGTACGATTATACTCTTTTATATATATATATATATATATATATATATATATATATGTATATATAGTAATATATATGGGTTGTTGACGTGACATGGCATTTTCACTGTCCCACAAGATAAAAATGAATATAATTAATATTGTCGTTATTTAAAATGCAGTAAATGGTTAAACATTTATTTGTCTTACATGGACCTGTTGTTATAAAAGCTGCAGTGATATTCAAATTTTTTTTTTTTTTTTTTTTTTTAGCCAAATCTCAAAATAGTCCTATGGTGTAACTGTCTCAAGCATGGTTCAATAAGTTGCAACTTTTATAAATGAAAAAGAAAAGCATAAAAATGTTAATAAATTCCTCCGGCATTCTTGTACAAGTGTCTATTTTAGTAAATGGCAATCTTTTTTTTTTCATCCATATATTTCTTAAAGTGTAGGAACTTGATACATTTTGTCTCTGAAAACCATGTCCTGTGGTGTGACTCCATATCCTGATTTTAAATCAGCCAATTCCAGAGAAAACTATAATTAGTTGAAGGACTCCATTCATGATCGTGTTACTGAAGCCACCTGTGAAGCCCGTGACATGAGCACATGGTACATTTTGTTCAAATATTTAACTTTTTTGGAACCACTACAAAAGTGTTACGTTTTGTTGTCCTTTGGTGTGACACCCCTAAATTATATTTTTTAATTAAAAACTGCATGTTAAACTACATAATCATGGAAAAATATGCAAATGTGTCTTGCTTACCGCTAATGACAGGTTAGCTTGGAATAGCAAGGTCATTAATTGACAGAAAAAGGCTGAAACGTCCTCCGGTGTGACGCTTGTACTGTCACACCACAAGACAAGATCTCTTTAAAAAGCATTTTAAATAATTAAATAAGATTTGTTTAACTCCTTTTTTGATCATTTTCAGTGTTCTTAAATGCAACAATTACATTAAATTATTTTCTGATGTTTTTACAGAAAACGTGTCATGAAAATAAGTATAAAATGTGATACTTTGTTTTTGAGACAGAAATAACTGAGGGAGAGAAATTAGTGGAAGAGAGAGGACACGGAAATATACAGAAAATTAACAGGGATCCACTCAGAAGGGAGGAGATGAAAACTATTTTTTGCTTTGTTTAAAATACATAAAATACATGATATTGTTTGTATCAAAATTAAACATTATTTCTCCTTTTACATGTTCAAAATTAAATACAAATAATTTAATAACTACCATTTCTGTCCTTTAGTGTGACGTGATGTCCTACACATGAAAGAACCACAGATTTGTTTTTATCTCAAAATATCTTAAACGCTCGGTTGAGTATTGCAGTAGGGGAGATACAAATATCACTCATCTTACAATGGTATAATTTTCAGCAGTTTTGAATGAATGGCAGCAAAGTTTGTCTTGAAATTGTCCAACAAGTCATGGGGTAAAAATGATGTTAATTATAATTTCATATTAAATAACCCTATATGAAAATAAGTGACTAACAATGAATATAAATCTTTCTCTTGCTAATATATGTATTATTCAGAGTTTTTTTCCCCTTAATTTTTGCTATGTCACACCATATGACAAATTTATGGTACAGTTCAGTAAAAATGTTTAAAACAAATAAATAAATAAAGGCAGTGAAAGAATTGATGAAGTTAGTGACCCTGTATATTTTCTCAAATATCAGACTTCACACTACATAATTATATGTATTTCTTTTTCAAAAATGATTTTTAATCCCTATTTGTCAACTACCCACATATGTATAATATATAATATATATATAGTAATAAATTAATATTTTTATTTGGCAGATGCGTTAAATTGCTCAAAAGTGACAGTAAAGACATTTATAATGTTACAAACTATTTCTGTTTCAAATAAATGATGTTCTTTTGAACTTTATATTCATCTGTGAACATGAAAAATAAAATGTATGACAGTTTCCACAAAAATATTGTGCAGCACAACTGTGTTCAACATTGATAATAATCAGAAATGTTTGTTGAGCAGCAAATCAGCATATTAGAATGATTTCTGAAGATCATGTGACACTGAAGACTGCAGTAATGATGCTGAAAATACAGCTGCGCATCACAGAAATAAATTACAGTTTAACAGATATTCACTTAGAAAACAGCTGTTTTAAACCGTAATAATATTTAACAAATTTTACTGTATGTTTGACTAAATAAAAGTAGCGTTGGTGAGCAGAAGAGACTTCTTTTAAAAACAATAAAACATCTTATTCCAAACTTTTGACTGGTATAGTGCATTGAATTTAAATGTACAAAAAATTTTGTAATGTTTTTTTTTTTAACTATTTCCAAAAACAGACAAAATTATTCATAACTCATATTGTCCACAAATTTTGAATGCATATGCAATAAAGAAGCAGCAAATCAGCATATTAGAATGATTTCTGAAGATCATGTGACACTGAAGACTGCAGTAATGATGCTGAAAATACAGCTGCGCATCACAGAAATAAATTACAGTTTAACAGATATTCACATAGAAAACAGCTGTTTTAAACTGTAAAATATTTCACAATTTTTACTGTATTTTTGATCAAATAACTGCAAAAGAATTTCTTTGTAAAACATCAACTTTTTACACAATAGTCTATTTACACAGACATTCACTGATTCTCATGCAGGAAACCAAACGTGTTCTGATTGTCATGACAACAGCAAAGTTTCACGCAGGGTGC
This sequence comes from Onychostoma macrolepis, assembly GCF_012432095.1. NCBI lineage: Eukaryota > Metazoa > Chordata > Actinopteri > Cypriniformes > Cyprinidae > Onychostoma > Onychostoma macrolepis. Next base: position 33,109,439 of record NC_081160.1, read on the forward strand.
AAGCAGCATATTTTAAGAAGCCCATTGCATTTTAACACAGAATTTGGAGGTGATCTGTACTCTATTGATTGTATGATCAGTTAACACGTTTTTGTGAATGTCATCACAGGCCGTCATAGTGTGATTTACAGTAGCGCTGATGCTCTGAATCAGAGTGGACTCTGTCCATTTCAAGACACATCGTGTCAAGTCACTGTAAAATTGTGAATGTGAAGTGTGTGTGTGTTTGAGACGCTCGCTGTGGGAAAGCAGCGCTCTGAAATCATCTCTCCGCTTGCTTTCTTAAGAGTCGATCTGAGGAGGCGCGTCTGATCAGCGCAGAACAAATCTGAGCCGCTCGAGCGGAACCGTGTGGAAAGACGAGTGTGTTTTGTCTTTCATCACTCACGGCGAGACGCGGAATGAAGGAATCTGTCTTTCGTTTCATGTGAGCGATTCAGTAAAAAGAAAGCCGAGCGCCATGCTGACCATTTATTCTGATACGACTTTCCATTTCAGAGCTCTGCCGGCGTGAGATTCAGATCCATCTCTCATCTGACGCTCACAGACTGCACACATATCGATTGGGTATTGATTTGATCAGTCCTGGTTTAAGAATCTCACAAAGACAACACATGTTCACTGTTTCATCCCAAAATCAAATGAACAAATATGTGACCCTGAACCACAAAACCAGTCATAAGGGTCCTTTTTTTTTTTTTTTTCTTTGTTATGATCGGACAATATTTGGCTGAGATGCACCTATTTGAAAATCTGGAATCTGAGGGTGCAAAAAAAATCTAAATATTGAGAAAATCACCTTTAAAGTTGTCCAAATGAAGTTCTTAGCAATGCATATTACTAATCAAAAATGAAGTTTTGATATAATTACGGTAGGACATTTACTAAATATCTTCATGAAGCATGATCTTAATATCCTAATGAGTTTTGACATAAAAGAAAAATGTATAATTTTGAGCCATACAATGTATTGTTGGCTATTGCTGCAAATATAGCTGTGCTGCTTATGACTGCTTTTGTGCTGAGTCACATATACAGATTGGATTTTGTTTTTAAAAATTTGCATTAGATTTTCATTACTGTAACTTTAACTGTTTTTATTTATTTTTTTATTTTTTACAAAATAAAGTATTTTTTCAGTAGTTTTACACAATTATTTTAGTTTTATTTTAAACCAACATTAATTCAAATAAATTAAACAAATTCTACCACAATATATACATACTTTACTTTTTGAATTAAATATATTTTACTTTATTTTTTTATATATATATATATAAATTGTGTGTAATGGTAAAATATCCTATAGAATAGAGGTCAAATGTGATTTGGGGTTTCGGACAGGTTTCATGAGATTCACCTGAACTGCACCACTTTACATGACATGTTTTGGAATTAATTAATTAATTCATTCATTCATTCATTCGTTTATTCATTCATTCATTCATTCAATCCAAAATAAAGTTTTTCCACAGTATTTTTTAGTTTTGTTTTAAACTTCCATACATTTTATTATTTAAATTGTCAAAATCATTTTTAAAAAATCTTAATACTACTACAGAATAGTCCTAATTTTTTATGTTTTGTGTTCTTGTCAGGTTAAATTGTATTCACTTGCACAGATTTTTATTGCTGTAATTTAGCAATATTTACAGTATTTTTTTTCATTTAGTTTCACTTTAAAATAGCGTAAACTTTACTTTTTAAATTATATTATTATGTAAATAAAATATAGTAATAATAATAATATATTTCATATGTTTTAATATACATTTTCATTGGATAAATAAATAAATCTTTCTTTTTATATAGGCTATAATTTTTTATGCTCAAATTTGATTTTGGTGTGAAATATGAGATGGCATGACAGTGGGGTGTGTGTGTGTGTGTGTGTGTGTGTGTGTGTGTGTTTAGTCTCTTTGTGAGTATGTCATGTCTCTGCCTTCACTGTGTTTTCTCTCATTTTGGCGTCCAACACTTCAGATAAACATCATTTACTATTTTTAATAATTTTTTTATTATTAAATAAACCCACAGGCCGGTCCCCACAATGTAAAAAATGTCAGGTTTTACTATCCTTGTGGGGATATTTGGTGTAGCATAAACAAGTAACACACACACACACACTCACACACTAATTAGAGTTACATATTCCGTCTTATCTCATAACTGGCACACACACACACACACTTACACATTAGCCGTGTTGCAATCTACACGCTTCTGTTCACAGACTGATTGACTTGTCTTTTCTCAGTATATTTGGGCTGTTTGTCTGTTGTCTCACCCTCTGCTGGAGCATCTCATGCGTGTTTGACGATACTGGACTGGATTTCCAAGCCTAAATATTTAACAAGCTTCTGTTGCATCTGTTCGTCTGAAGTGCAGCGGAGACACAGGAGCACTGCTGATGCTGTTCTCCTCCCATGTAATGAGACATCAGACGACGGGTCTGCAGCAACACGTGGGTCACCTGTGTGTGTGTGTTTCTCCTGGAGAAAGAGCATTATCAGGTGTTGCTCTTTCACTGTTAACGAGACCTAATGGAGTTTGTTAATCCCACCGGTGACCATAAAAAAAGTTTTCATTGATAAAGCTCTAAAAACCTTACTGACTGATGTTTTAGTGCACTTTCTGCAAATATATGACCCTGCAGCACAGAAGCAGTCATAAGCAGCACAGCTATATTTGTAGCAATAGCCAACAATACATTGTATGGCTCAAAATTATCCATTTTTCTTTTATGCCAAAAATCATTAGGATATTAAGATCATGTTCCATGAAGATATTTTGTACATTTCTTACCGTAAATATATCAAAACTTCATTTTTGATTAGTAATATGCATTGCTGAGAACTTCATTTGGACAACTTTAAAGGTGATTTTCTCAATATTTAGATTTTTTTGCACACTCAGATTCCAGATTTTCCAAATATTGTCCGATCCTAACAAACCATACATCAATGGAAATCTTATTTATTCAGCTTTCAGATGATGTATAAATCTCAGTTTCAAGAAATTGACTCTTATGACTGGTTTTGTGGTCCAGGGTCACAAATGGAAAAAATAAAGGGTCTCGATTAAATATGTGCAGCGTCACATGGTTAGTGGAAATTGTCACATGACTAGCAGTTTACTTCCTGTTTGCACCTTGAGAAGATGATGACTGCAGCAAAGCTCCAAAACAAAAGGCTAGTAAAGTATGTTAATATAAAGATATGACAAAGATTTTTGGTACACATTTTCTTTAAGGTGTCTAGTATTAATATATGAATTCACATATATTCAGTTTTGTTGAGTGTGGTCATTGAATCTTGATGGTCACAATAGTGACCGCTGGGATAACAGTGAATTTAGGATTACATAAAAATCCAATTGCAGTCGTTAGTGAAAATTACACTAAAATGTTGCAATGACAAAATATCACACAAAATTAAAAAGTTCAAATGTTTCAAATAAGTTACAATATTGATGTTGTAATACTGGTAGCACTCATATAAAAATTTGATGATACATGTTACAAAAAAGTAACAATTTTGAAATACGTATTTTATCTCAGTATTCAGTGTTGTATAAGGTTTTTTTTTTTAATGCATAATAGTAACCATAGAATGTGATCAAACAGCTTTAAATAGCTGAGATAAGATATATAACAATTTTTATGACTGCAGAAATATATTAATTCAGGATACACATTATGACCGTCCATAAAGCACAATTTTTCACACACTTTTCCAAAAATAAATAAAATAAATAATGATTGATTATTTCAAAGGGTTACTTATGGCACATCGTTTGGATATTTTCATGTCTGGGAAAAATTTGGGATTAAACGGGTTAAGTATGTAATTAGCAGAAATGCTGCACAAACAGTGAAGAGCAACGGCAAGCTCATGGGTTCGATTCCAAACGAGTGCATGAACTGATTAAACTCATGTATAGCATGCAATGCAAGTTGCTTTTGGATAAAAGCATCTGCCAAATGCATACATGTAAATGATAATCATTATTTATTATTATAGTGGGCTGAATTTCTGATCACTGAAGCATATAGAGCTGTAAAATGAATATGGATAGTGGCAGTTCATATTGAGATATCTGACTTTTGATTGCAGTGACTTATTTAGACATTGCATTTTCTCAAGAGAAACATATACAGGACAACTTCAGGAAAAGAGAAAAATCTTAAATGGACAAGGGTTTTTGTTTTTTGTGTTTTTTTAACAATCTTTAAGTTTATTTTCTTCACTGTAAAAAAAATGCTGCTGCAATTCGTTATAATAACTTGAAATGTATTGAGATAAATATCCAACTTAACTACACTTATGATATATAGTCTATGCAACTTATAAAATATAGTCAAGCACAAACACTTTGACATTATTAACACATTATTACTTAATCTAACGTTTAATTTTAGGATGTGATAACTAATCGCAGAAATCATTTTTACAGTGTTTATACTGTAGCTCATAGTGACTTTTTTAATCACTATTTTTATTATTTCCGAATTTAAACACACACTACTGTTCAAAATTCAGGTTTTTTTTTTTTTTTTTTAAGAAATTAACACTTTTATCCATCAAGGATGCATTAAGTTGATCAAAAGTGACATTTATAATATTGCAAAAGATTTCTATTTCAAATAAATGCTGTTCTTTTGAACTTTCTATTCATCTGTCAATCTTGAAAAATAAAATGCATCACAGTTTCCACAAAAATATTGTGCAGCACAACTGTTTTCAACATTGATAATAATCAGAAATGTTTCTCGAGCAGCAAATCAGCATATTAGAATGATTTCTGAAGATCATGTGACGCTGAAGACTGGAGTAATGATGCTGAAAATACAGCTTTGATTACAGAAATAAATTACAGTTTAACAGATATTCACATAGAAAACAGTTATTTTACATTCTAATAATATTTTACAAATTTTAGAGTATTTTTGATCAAATAAATGCAGCCTTGTTGAGCAGAAGAGACTTTTCAAAAACATTAAAAAATGGTACTGACCCAAACCTTTGTACAGTAGTGAATATGCACATGTGAGATGGAGAGAAAGTTACTGAGCGACTGACCAAATGCACACACACACACACACACACACGTCTGGTTTGCTATCCTTGTGGGGACTCTCCATAGGCGTAATGCTTCTTCTACTGTACAGACCGTATATTCTATCGCTCTACACCAACACTACACCTAAACCTACCCCTTACAGGAGACTACAGGCATTTTTAGATTTTCAAAAAACTTCATTCTGTGTGATTTATTAGCTTGTTTACCCGTGACACGAGTCCCCATGAGTCTGTGTGTATTCAGGTTTAAGTCCCCACCTGAATAGAAAAACAGGTACACACACACACACACACACACACACACACACACACACACTCCTTTAATCAGAGTTTAATGTGCTCTATCTGTTGTTCAGCATCACTCATCTGTTTCTGGTGACAGGCAGACGTTTAATAGAAACGCGCCGACCGCCCGCAGTAATGCAGGATTGAATGGGAGAAGCGCTTAAAAGAGAAAGATAAAGTGACTCGTTTGATTTACTGTCACATTTCACGTCCTTTTAGCGCGTCACGTGGGACTCTTAATCAACTTCATTCCACTGTTTCTGTAAGGACACTTAACAAACGTGAACAAAACACACTGACAGCGATCCACAGCTAAAAGAGGCCTGAATCAGGCATTTTATCAAATTATTGTAAATGCTGAAAAAAGTTTTGCTTTATGCAAAAGAGCAGTAATGAGATGCAGCAATGACCAATAAGAGAGTAGGATCAGAAACGCCCACAACAATACAAACACTGGTAATAAATCACCGCAGGAGCCCTTTCAAGTAAACATGACTTCAAACTGACTGTATTCTCTGCATCAGCTGTCATTTCCACACACTTTCACCATATAATCAGTTGCTCATGAATAAAACCCCTCCTGGCTCACATCTATCTAGTTCAGGGATTCACAAACTTTTTCAAAATCATTTTTTGTAGTATATTATATATATACAAATGTAACAAGAGAGAAAATGAATCAATACTTTGAATTTTCAGTAGGTATTTTCACAGTCCAAGTGGATAACTTTTTTGCAAACATTATTTAAAAAAACATCATTTATATATAATATTTATTATATATTATATTTAGCGCTGTCATACATCCAAAATAAAAGTTTTTGTTTACATAATATATGTATGTGTACTGTGTATATTTATTATGTACACTAATTACATTATATAGATATATTAAATTATTTATATAATTAAAGAATATTTAATTTTCTGTTGAATATATATTTTAATATATCATTTCTATATTAGAAATTCACCTTTAATATAGATCTATTAAATTATACTAGTAGCATTTATTATATTAATATTTACTATTATACAGTATTTATATTATTAAATCATATTAAGATTAGTATTTTAATATTTTAATGCCCTTTCACATTTTTTATGGATTTTGTCTAATATTGGTGAATGGTCACATGCAGCTTAACAAATAAAATATTTTATCTTTTTAGTAAGTTTTATTTATATTGATTGTTTTTCATTTTTAAATTACTTATTAATATTTTATTAATAATTATTATAACAATAATAGTTTTTTTTAATTATTTAACATTATAAAAATACATTAAATTATTTTTATTATTAAATAACATTATTATAATAATTTTCAATTAATTAATTAGCTTTTCATCAGCTCACAAACCAGTCTGGGAATCCTGTTTGACGTGGAAACGTGAAATCTTACAGAAGTAAAATGGGTTGTGAATGTTGTTTCACGTCCAGTTAAAAAGAAAAAGTCACATGATCGCATGACGTGTGTTTTTTGAGAAGCACACAGGAGCTTATGAAGCTTCACACGCATCATTTCCTCCTTCAGTCCAGGATTGCAGGATGTAAGACAGAGTTTCTAGAATTCAAGACAGCAGCTCAAGACAGCGCCGGGGAGCGTGTGTGTGTGTGTGTGTGTGTGTGTGTGTGTGAACACACACCTCTGTACTTAATGATGGACGGTAGGCCTGTAAATCGCCTGCTGTCATGCTATAGGACTAGTCTGCAGTAGTTTTACCATATGTCAGTCAGTCAAGAACCGACCCATCTTTTATTCATTATACACCTTTACTACGGCAGACAGCACTAGTCACATCCCTCACACACACACTCACACACTCACACACACTGCATCCTGGAAGCCTAATGATGTGTGATGGAGCAGAATTCCATCCCAGCGGAAATAAGGTGGAGGAAATCAAGGGAAAGATTGAGAAAGGGATGCAGGGAAAGAATGAAGTTCAGAATTAAGTGTGGGACGACAGAGAAATGAGACTAATGAGACAGACCCGAGCAAATGAGACACAAATGTGTGTGTTTACAGTTGCATGAGGAGAAATCAGAAAATATGTGCACGTGTAGTGATTTGAAAAACAAATCTGGCTACGATGGATGAAAATCTGACGTCTGTCTGGGTGATTCTCACAAAACCAGGTCACTTATAGCCCAAAATAAAATAAAATAAAATAAAATAAAATAAAATAAAATAAAATAAAATAAAAATAAAAATAAAAATAAAAAATAAATAAAATAAAATAAAATAAAATAAAATAAAATAAAATAAAATAAAATAAAATAAAATAAAATAAAATAAAATAAAATAAAATAAAATAAAATAAAATAAAATAAAATAAAATAAATAAAATAAAATAAAATAAAATAAAATAAAATAAAATAAAATAAATAAAATAAAATACAAAATGTGTGTCTGTATAGGCAGCTGTCTTCTAAGGGAGCGTCCTGAAACTGAACCTGGAACTTCATAAATGGCTGATCTGAATCTTTCTACACATTACAGAAAGAAAATATGTCTGGTTTCCTAAAAGGCAGCATATTGTTATGTAGCCTACCTTCAGGAACAGCCTTAGTTTCAAGAGTGATGCCTTAAAATACAGCCCATATGTGCAGCTCTTTAGGGTTTGGAACACAGCCTCTGTGTGTGTGTGTGTGTGTGTGTGTGTGTGTGTGTGTGTGTGTGCATGTTTTTGTGACAAATCAGGACATAGATGTGTATAATGACAAGGGTATGTCAGGTATTACAAGGAGAAGGTGATTTTTCAGGACATTACTCCATGTCCCCACTTTTCAAAACGCTTATAAATCACTCAGAGTGAGTTTTGGGGAAAGTTGAAATGCACAGTCTCCTGTAAGGGGTAGGTTTAGGTGTAGGGTTGGTGTAGGACAATAGCACATACAGTAAGTACAGTATAAAAACCATTACACCTATGGAGAGTCCCCACTTTTCACAAAAACAAACACGTGTGTGTGTGTGTGTGTGTGTGTGTGTGTGTGTGTGTGTGTGTGTGTGTGTGTGTGTGTGAGTGAGTGAGTGTGTGTGTGTGTGTGAGTGTGTGTGTGTGTGTGTGAGTGTGTGTGTGTGCGTGTGAGTGTGTGTGTGTGTGTCAAACAGCCAGGGAGCTCGTTAGGAAACATTTCGGTTAAAGCGTCTCCTCCTGCCTTCACCGCTGATTATTATAAAAGCCCTCACACACTTCATCATCATTCATACTTTGTACACACACACACACACACACTCACGCATGTCTGGTTTGCTATCCTTGTGGGGACTCTCCATAGGCGTAATGGTTTTTATACTGTACTTACTGTATGTGCTATTGTCCTACACCAACCCTACACCTAAACCTACCCCTTACAGGAGACTACAGGCATTTTTAGATTTTCAAAAAAACACCATTTAGTATGTTTTTTAAGCCTTTTGAGTTACGGGGACATAGACAGTGTCCTCATAAACCACCTTCAAATTGTAATACTGTTATTATACAAATTTTGTCCCCATAAACCACAAAAACCAGTACACACACACATACACAGAGATGATAAACCCCTGCCATTTTAATCAAGTTTATTATAACCCACTTATTTCACATCTTTACTAATAAGTGCTGTTTGTCAAGTCAACCCTCAGTATTAACCCTAATATTGCAACCCAATCCAATACATATCAAATTTGTTCAAATATTTGGGGTCAGAAATATTTTTTTAAAGAAATTAATACTTTTATTCTATACTTGCTGTTCTTTTAAACTTTTTATTCATCTGTGAACCTGAAAAATGAAATGTATGACGGTTTCCACAAAAATATTGTGCAGCACGACTGTTTTCAACATTGATAATAATCAGAAATGTTTCTCGAGCAGCAAATCAGCATATTAGAATGATTTCTGAAGATCATGTGACACTGAAGACTGCAGTAATGATGCTGAAAATACAGCTGCGCATCACAGAAATAAATTACAGTTTAACAGATATTCACATAGAAAACAGCTGTTTTAAATTGCAATAATGTTTCACAATTTTTGATGTATTTTTGATTAAATAAATGCAGCCTTGGAGAGCAGAATAGACTTCTTTGAGATACATTAAAGAGCATGAAGATGTTAAAAATAGCTCACATTGAGACAGAAGTGAATGAATAAATTAAATGACCATCGTGACTCTATTTTCTGAGGAACTAACCCAAATTTAACATATTTCATTATTAACTATAAATTAATTCCTAATAATACAACTGATGCCTCAGGTCAGGTTTGATGACAAAACAGCAGTTTACATATAAAGATATATGGCAAATAATCTATGAATTTTCATTTTGTGGTGAACTATTGTTATATGAGTATCCGTGCTGTCCATTACTTCTCATTCTAGCAGAAATCATTTATATTTTAACAATCTAATTTGTGTTTCTTTCTCTTCTCTAGGCTTTACACTGTGCAATATTAGATGTCAAATGAGCAGTATATCCAACATGCAAGCAATTGTAACATGTTTTCAGCATAAAAACACACGTGGGCTTTCTGTCTTCCCTCTACAACACTCAGTCGGTGTAATTAACGAGTTTCTCCACAGTTTCACATTTTAATTGCTCCTGCCAGCTGATGTCTCCAGCTCCTCTCAGGGTGTGAAAATCATGAAAAAATACATATATGTGTATATATATATTCTGTGCAGTTTGTGCTTTCTGCCTGCTTTTTGTCCTCTGGTGTGGACAGTGGTTAGTTGTTTAGTTGTTAATCTGAGACTTTGTGAAGTTCACGGCGGAAGTCGTTCATTACCATCCGTACTTCTGTGAATGAGTGGAGAATAATGAACTGTAATGTCCCGTGTCGCTCATCAGAGGCTCGTCTCCTCACGCCGGACCGGTGACCCTGGTTTCTCTGTGAATAATGAGTGGTGGTCAGCAGCGGTCACTCGGTGGGGTTGTTCTCACTAATCAAGCGGGTGTGAGAGTCGAGGACGGCCTGCCTGCCGGAGCTCTGTTATTAAGACTGTTCACTTGATGACTAAGCAGGGTCTGTACCTACCAGTGTTGAGGGTAATGCTTTACAAGTAACGCGAGTTACGTAATCAGATTACTTTTTTAAGTAACTAGTAAAGTAATGCATTACCTTTTCAATTTAGAAGGAAATATCTGAGTTACTTTTTCAAATAAGTAACTCCAGTTACTGTGTTTCTCATGTATTGACTGACAGCTCTTGTGTTGCCATGTTGAGAGAAAGTGAGTGCAGAGGCATAGTGTGTGTGTGTGTGTGTGTGTGTGTGTGTGTGTGCGCATTTTTGATTATTAGTGTGGTTGAATTGGATCATTGGAGGTCAGTAGTAAAGACACCGGTTAATAAAATGGGATTAAATACATAAATGATATTTGTCTTATTTAACATATTTAATTATTGCAGGTTTGTATAATATTCCGAGTTTGCTGTTTTTATTGATTTTGAAGAATACTGAATCTGATGTATGGTTTGTTAGGATCGGACAATATTTGTCTGAGATGCAACTATTTGAAAATCTGGAATCTGAGGGTGCAAAAAAATCTAAATATTGAGAAAATCACCTTTAAAGTTGTTCAAATGAAGTTCTTAGCAATGCATATTACTAATCAAAAATGAAGTTTTGATTTATTTACGGTAAGAAATTTACAAAATATCTTCATGGGACATGATCTTTACTTAATATCCTAATGATTTTTGGCATAAAAGAAAAATGTATAATTTTGAGCCATACAATGTATTGTTGGCTATTGCTACAAATATAGCTGTGCTGCTTATGACTGCTTTTGTGCTGCAGAGACACATATATGAACATGTGTACTCATCTCACCTGCACAAAAACAGATTCGGTGTTCCTCAAAATCAATAAAAACAGTCAAATGCAAACTCAGAATATTATACAAACCTGCAATAATTAAATATGTTAAATAAGACAAATATCATTTACTGTATGTATTTAATCCTATTTTATTAACCAGTGTCTTTGCTTCTGACCTTCAATGATCCAATTCAACCATACTAATAATCAAAAAATCATACATTTGTTTCATTTTTGTTATTACTGTATATAAAAATTGTAAAAAATTGTAAAACAAAAACGGTTCCTTTAAGAACTGTTCACATTCTTAATTCTTAAAACTTAAAAATAAAGGTTGTTTATTGGCATTGATGATTCCATGAAGAACCTTTAACAACAGTTTCCATTGCATCAAAGGTTCTTTATAATGGAAAAAAGCCTTTTTAAATTATTAAAATATTCTGCACTACAAAACCATTGTTCTTTTGAAAACTGATCACTAAAATGTTCTTTTAGGAACCAAAAATGGTTCTTCTTTGGCATCACTGCAAAATAAATAAGTAAATAAATAAATAAAACTAAAACCTTTTTGGAGCCTTTATTTTTAAGAATGTTGTTTCAAAGCAGCTTATGATGTTAATGTTTATAATATCTTAATATCTTCATGCCTTACTGTTGCATATAACAGATCAGAGCTGGATGATAATATAGTTAATTTTTTTGTGATGAAATAATAATTAAGCAGTTGAGTTTTCTGTACATTAAATACAGTAGCATCATGGGATATTGTTTTGATACTTCTTTTGTCATTTTTGTAGCTGCAGCAGAGGAGGATGTTTTAATTGACTAATGCAATAAATTTAGATCTGTTTCTCGCATGCATCACTTGAAGTCATTAAGTCTGGATGCTGTCATGATGCTTTTTTGTACTTTTGTGGAGCTAATAGTCTGACTTTGAATGGGAAAGATGTCGTGATGGTGAGTAAGGAGCTGTGAGTTCTCGCAGATTCTGGCCGTCGGTGAGCAGAAGTGTGTGAGAGGATTTCTGGAGGTTAAAAACCACTAGTATTTTATCTGTACGGCAGACACAGGAGGTCCAGTGCTAGATGACAGATTTAATTTGACATGAATGAAAGTGAGGCGATGAGGGACAGAAAGTCTGTTCGGTTTTGAGGTGACATCTCATTTTCACAATCAGCGTTTTCCAGGTTTTTCATCCATATATCTATCTGTATTTTTTAAGTAATAGCAGGCGCAGGCATTTTTAACCTTAATGTGCAAGACTTTCAGTTATTCTATCTGTACTGCAATGCTGTTTAATACTGAAAACCGGTGTTTGTTTTGTGCCGTTATTCTAATGCAGCTTTGCAAAGTGATAAGTTCACTTAACTTAAAAAAATTGAGGAAACCTGTTGCCTTAAAATTTTTAAGTACATAATAATTATTTTTAAAAGTTAAGTGAACTTGACAATTCAATTAACTTTTTAATTATCATTTACTTAAAAAGGCAACAGGTTTCCTCAATTTTTTTAAGTTAAGTGAACTTATCACTTTTTACAGTGTACACAATGTTTTTAGTGCAAATATTTTTACAGGTTACTGCACTTTATTTTTCTAGTTTTTAATGAGAATACAATCAAATTAAAGATCAGAGTGTGCACTTTAAGCCCATATTCATTACATAACTGTAACTTGAATATGTTTTGGTCAACAGCTAAAATAATACAAGTTGTGCTTGTGTCCAAATATATATGGACCTGACTGTATATATATATATATATACTGCCGCTCAAAAGTTTGGGATCAGTAAGATTTTTAATGTTTTTTTAAAGAAGTTTCTTCTGCTCATCAAGGTTGCATCTATTTGATCAAAAATACAGAAAAAAACTGTTATTTTGTGAAATATTATTGCAATTTACAATAATAGTTTTCTATTTTAATATACTTTAAAATGTAATTTATTTCTGTGATGCGCAGCTGTATTTTCAGAATCATTACTGCAGTCTTCAGTGTCACATGATCTTCAGAAATCATTCTAATATGCTGATTTATAATCAATGTTGGAAACCGTTGTGCTGCTTCATATTTTTTTGGGACCTGTGATATTTATTTTAGGATTCTCTGATTAATAAAAAGTTAAAAAGAACAGCATTTATTTTAAAAAAAACATTTTTGTGTTACAATATGCAATGCTATTCAAAAGTTTGGGGTCAGTACATTTTTCTTTCTTTTCTTTTTTTTTGTAAGAAATTAATATTTTTATTCAGGAGGGATGTGTTAAATGAATAAAAAGTCATAGTAAAGACTTATATTGTTAGAAAAGATTTCTATTTTGAACAAATGCTGCTGTTTTAAACTTTGTATTCATCAAAGAATCAAAGAAAAAAGTATCACATGTTCCAAAAAACAATATGAAGCAGCGCAACAGTTTCAACACTCATAATAAATCAGAATATTATTATGATTTCTGAAGGATCATGTGACACTGAAGACTGGAGTAATGATGCTGAAAATACAGCGCTGCGTCAGTATATTAAAATAAGAAACCAATATTAGAAATTGCAATAAGATTTCACAATATTACTTTTTTTTTTTTTTTGATCGAATAAATACAGCCTCGATGAGCAGAAGAGACTCCCTTAAAAAACACAAAAAATCTTACTGATCCCAAACTTTTGAGCAGCAGTGTATATATATATATATATATATATATCAAATATGTAATTTATAATGTATAGTATATTAACAATATATTTTATTTATATAATTATAAACACAATAGTTTTACTGCAATTACTCTTACTCTTAATTATTTACCAGTAGAAGCTAATGAATGAAGTCTCACACATTTACAAAAAATAGCGTAATTCCACATTGAGAAATAGCGTTCACATTCATTAATGTCAAAGCACATGTAGTGTCTGACCTGACTAACGTCCACAGAGGGAGCAGGACTGTTGGCTTCTTCCCGAGAGAATCCAGAACACTCCGGCACCCGCTGCATTAAACTTTTACAAAGGTTACAATCAGTGTCGAGACTCCAGGTCTCCTCTGTGTGTGTGTGTGTGTGTGTGTGTGTCGCTCTGCCTAACCTGTATTCTGTGTCAATTTATGTCTGCGGTTGTAAACCTGTGTTTGTGACTGTGTTTTTGGCCTCGTGTGGAGTCAGGGATGAGACGGCGGCGCGAGGAGCACAAGTCAAGTGTCCAACTGAGATTCGCTGGAGATGATGGGGAAGCTCTCCACAGGGAGAGAGAGAGAGACAGAGAGAGAGAGAGAGACAGAGAGAGAGAGAGACACAGAGAGAGAGAGAGACAGAGAGAGAGACAGAGAGAGACAGAGAGAGAGAGAGAGACAGAGAGAAACTCTTGTATATTTTGGGAGAGAAAGAAAAGTGTATCCGCCCGGCAGCGCAGTGTGTGTCCTCCTGCCATCAAATGAGGGACAAATCTGATCCCTCTTTTCCATACAATTGCTCTCTGTATTTACTTTGTCCTTTTTTTCTTCTTCTTCTTCTTCTTCAATGTGATAAGAAATTGTTTATTTGTGACCCTGCAGTGAAAACCCAAGTCATTTTTTGATACTGTTTTTTACATAAAATCATACGGTAGAGAACAGTCTGTGAAAATGTAACATTGATATCTTTAATATTTACTGAGTAAGACCATGTCGATATCACAGTGAAATCAATGGTTGATTGCTATCTCATATTTAGATTTTGAGACTTTAGTCCTGATTTCACAGAGAGGGTCACATTTTTCCTCCTTTTTTATTCAGCAGTATGTTTGTATAATATATTTATTGCTATGGCAACATTGTGGAATGTTACACAGTCATGCCAATAAAGCTGAATTTAATTTAATTTAATTGAGAGACACACACAGAGAGAGAGAATTTGAATAGCTCTTTATTACAAATGGACAAAAAACTAATACACAAAATATAAAATCACATAAAATATAATCACAAAAAGTGTGTAAACGGTGATTCACCTTCAAAAACAGAGCACAAAGCTCCTTTACTACACCACTTCAGTTCAAAAGAAAAATGATCATCTTGTAGAAATTGAATTCAATCAAAACAACAACATTCTGTCCAACTTCTGATCAATCTTGTTTTTGCTACTAATTTAGCTTGACCCAAGATAAAATTCAGTAATTGACAATCATAAAATTTTTTCTTCACATATTTAGCACCCAAGACAAAACTTTCCATAGAAAATGTTTCATGAAAACACCCAAAACTTTTATTTACAAAAATGCCCCTACTTACACTTACACTCAAGTAACAAGTATCAAGCTGCAGCTCGTTACAAATCAATAAAGTGTAAAAAAAATTATGCACTAACCCATCATTACAGCATCAAGTATTTTCAAAAGCAAGCACATCATCAATACATTTATAGTAGCAAAAATCGATTAAAATTCTAGATTGCACCAGGTTAAAAAACAATGCAATAATATTTTGTACTATATCCAGACGGTCTCTGGTGGTAATATCAGCACGCCTGCTATCTATATAGGAAGCATCTTTGACTTGATGATCCTGCTCATCTCTCTCTCTCTCTCTCTCTCTCTGCCTCGCTCGCCCCCCAGAGAGCTGGCTGTTACCTGTCACTGTTTCTGCCTGCAGGCGTCTGAACCCGGCTGTCACCGTGCCCGCTGGAAGAGTCACCTTTCTGGGATATGAATCCTAATGAGGTGGGGGGGAAGCCAAGACAGATGGGGAGGAGTGGAGGTCTGACAGGCCAGCGTACCGCTGAGCTGCCAGATTATTTTTGGTCATTTATAACTGTAGTTACTTAAAAATACTGTGCTGTGAATCCGGCACAGGAACAAGAGAGCCTCGAGCGCGGTCAAAAACCTCATGACACACGCTCGTCTGATATCACTGTCATCTTATGAATCTTTTTATCTCACGCTAATTGTATAATTCAGTGGAAAAAGTTCATTTAAACTAAAATAGCTTCACATTATAAACAAAAAAAAATCAAAACCATCAAATTCATATGGTATAGAACTGAGTTTTTGACTCTGAATTCTGATTGGATGAGACATTCAAAGGTGCTAAAATAGCCGATATTCAAACACCTGTGACGGCACATTAATTCAATTGTATTATATAATAAAACAGAAAACTATGACATTATTCTGTAACCAAAAACAACTAAACGCTACACAAAACCCTTATATATATATATATATATACATACACACACACAAACGATTAATCACGATTAATCACATCCAAAATAACAAATTTTGTTTACATAATATATGTGTGTGCTGTGTATATTTATGTATATACAGTATACATTCACACACATGCATTTATATATTTCAGAGAAATATGTTATGTTTATATATGAAAAATAAATACATGTAAATATTTTCTATATATATACTGTATGTGTGTATTTATATATACTTAATAAATATACAAAGTACACACATATATTATGTAAACATAAACATAATGTAAACATAACAATGCAATTAATCGTTTGACAGCACTAATATATGTAAATATATACAGTATATATGTGTGTGTGTGTGTGTGTGTGTGTGTGTTTTAACTTAATATATAATATGAAATATAAAAGATGTATAATATGTGACCCTGGACCACAAAACCAGTCTTAAGTCGCTGGGGTATATTTGCAGCAATAGCCAAAAATACATTGTATGGGTCAAAATTATCGATTTTTCTTTTATGCCAAAAATCATTAGGATATTAAGATCATGTTCCATGAAGATATTTTGTAAATTTCCTACCGTAAATATATCAAAACTTTACATCAATGGAAAGATGATTTATTCAGCTCTCAGATGATGCATAAATCTCAATTTCGAAAAACTGACACTTAAGACTGGTTTTGTCATCCAGGGTCACATATATATATATATATATATAGATATATATATATAAAGATTTTGCCTAACTGCTTGTGTGTGTGTGTGTGTGTGTGTGTGTATGTATATATATATATATATATGTGTGTATGCTTTGCCTTGTTTTGACTGTTTTTTTGCATTATGTTTCTTTGTTTTATTATTTTGTGTATTATTATATTATATGAAAGGGATAATCAACGGCTAGCTGTGCATTAAACGATTTGAATGCAGGACGTGGAGGTGAAGAACCACCCGACGCGCAGCGGAGTGCATTCAAATCGTTTAATGCACAGCTAGCCGTTGATTATCCCGTTTATGCCATGATTATTTGCCAGCATTCACATATTAAAGATGTTAATAATATTTGCGCTGCAATATTTGACTGGAACGATAAAAATGACTGTTATTTTCGTCTGTATTACTATATTTAACTGTAACTGTATGTTACTATGGTTACCAATGTTTATAGAAGCGCATTAATATAGAACGTGATTAAACTGACCTGGAACTACCTGCTGTTCAACGAATTTAATCAACACCTGCCAGCCAATCAGAATCCAGTATTCAGACAGACCATGGCATAATTCAAGATTTTTTAAAAATAAAATACAATTAATAAAATTAAATTAAATATATAAATAATTAAATATTTGAATAATTAACAAAATTATATATGTGTGTTTTTATAATATATATAATTTAAATATTATATGATTTAATTTTATTTTTTATAATTATTTATTTACATTATGTATGCATACATATATTTTAAAATATGAGTGGTTACATCAAATCTCTGAACACATTTATGTGTGTGTGTGTGTGTGCGCATACAGTATGCATGTGTTTTTGCATAGAAATTGCATTCCATTGCCCAAGGATCCATGAGGTCGTAGTCTACCTGCTATAAGTCTCCAGTCTGTGAATCTCTTTTTCTTGAAGATTCGCTCTGAAACACATGGAAGTATCACCGATTAATGAGAAAAAAATTGTGCAGAAATCACTTCTCTCTCCTGTCAGCGCGATATAATATAATCTCATTCCTCTACTTCTACCTGACACCCATTACATGTCTGTCTCTCAGCCAGTGAAATATCGCACTGAATCGCATTAAAATGACAAAGATATAATCATAATTCCTCTAAACATCCCAGTCCTGCAGTAATGCGCACCGCAGTATCCATCTGAATAAACACAACTATACGACAGGCTCTCCAATCATATTAGTCGGCCGTTGCAGGATGCACACACACACACACACACACACACACCCAGCGGGGGAAATGAGGGTTTTACACAAACAAAAGCTCTCATTAGAGATGTGTGGCCTGTGTCACCTCATCATGGAAATGTTGCTGAGCCTGGAGACACACATTCCAGCAAACACAAGCACATACATACAGTATATATATATATATGCTTATACATGCATCACTGTTCTCTCCAGACTTTACAACAGAGCTAGTAAAGGTGTTCTGTGATGTCTTCTGCATGTATGTGTTTGGGCTTTTACAGATTCTTCAATCGGATGGTTGTTTTCTTTACAGTTCACTATAAATAGGATGTTGCCATGTGTTTTATTGACCACTTCTGAGTGAAGTTTGAGTGATTAGATCACAAAAATGTTTTGTGATCTAATCAATGAAAAAAAATAATGCTAATTTTTTTTAAGGAAAGTGGTTGCAAACTATTTATTTTAGCTACATTTAAAAAATAATAATAATAATGTTGAAGGTTAGTCAATTAAATGTATTTATTTAAATGTAGCTAAAATAAACTGATTGCAATCACTTACCTTAAAAAATTTTAGTAAATTCAATGAATAATTTTTTCAGTCATCTACATCTCACTGTAAAATAAATAATAGTAATAATACTAAATAAAATAATAATTAAATTTACTTAAATTTTTGACTTTGCATTTTAACATTTTGACAGTTGCATTTACACATTAAGTATTTTCACCTTGACTTACTTTAAGTTTTCAATACCAAATTTTGTTCATTTAACCTAGTTTGGCAAATTTTCTTAATTCAACCAAACAAATAATTTTATCTCAATTGTAAATAATTATTTTATTTCAAATGTTTCAGTCATGTTTTAGTTGACATTGACTTTTTGCATTCCCATTTCTACAAAATTAAATGTAAAATTTAAAAAAAAAAATTAAAATTAAAAATGTAAAATTAAACATAATTTTACAGTGAACTTTGGTCCTGAAAACTTAAAGCACTTTCACCCTACTTTTATAAAGTTATTCTAACTAAACTTATTATAAATTCAAATAACTTTACATTTGTCAAGTTGAAAATATTTAATATTCTAAGTACTGTAAATACAGCTTAACTGAGTCAGTGCAAAAAGTTCATTTTTACAGTGCTGTATTTAGTGCTCTGTTTTTGATCTGATTAAGAAATGAAGCCTTTTGTAATTTGTCTCATTTCTTTTATATTTTGAAATACCGCTACTTTTACCTCAAAATGTTTGTAAAAGGTGAAAATATCTTACCTAAATATCAGCTCCCAACAAATACTCTTGATTACATGTTTCTAAACTCGACGTTTTTTCCAATAAAAGCCCAGAGGAAAGTGAAAACAGGAACGTCCTTTAATATTAAACTTTTTTTTTTTCTGCAAACAAATGAAATGAACTGCCCAACAACTTGCAGTGTTGTTCTCTTTTCTAATCGATAATGCTGATAGTTTATATTATCATAAGTTAAAGGTCAGCAAAATGCTAATGTAAGTTTCTCATCAAATCTGAGCAGCCAGCGAATCACAAAACCATTCGTTTTATTTCACTTACGGTATATTGAGCATTTGCCTATAAGACTCCAGTTACACTGTTTTTGTTTGCATTTCCTTCACAACGCTAGCAAACCAAAATACTGACTTTTTGTAAAGTTCTCAGCGAGTTATATATGGAAAAACCTTGCAAACTCTGATATCTGACAGGTCGTCCGTACATTTTAAGCACACTGTACTCTCTCTCTCTCTATGATTTGTGTTCTTCTAAAGTGAATCTGGCTCGTTCTGTTCTTAAATTGTGCTGATGTAATTAGCAATTTAGCTTTGTCATTGTGATTTACTGTTTGTGGCTTTCTCTCTGCTGGCGACAGTGGAAGTCTAAACAAAGAATCTTTACCACTATGTGATTTTCTATTAACAAACAACAGAATCTAAGCACCTTCAGCACTGTACTAATGGTAAATAAGTCAATGCATGCATAGATGTTCAGTTGTTCAATTAAATGCACTTTTATGCTTGCTGCATTATTGTTTGTTTATATCTTGAGGCTGTGTTGCTTTAGCAAAGTTACTGTATGGTAATGTTTGTGCATTGCTTATGTAAATGAACAGTGCATGGATGAACAATCTCAGGAAGAATTCAATTTAAAGGTTTATCTTAACTGTACTTTGTGATCTTAAAGCTCCTTCAGATGTTTTAGTGTAAACACATTGACTTGTACACACTTGGACTGCCACTGTGCAAAGGAGAAAATAAGATTTTTGCAAATACTAGTCAAATAGCAGTATCCACCTTTTTCCTACGCCTCATGACGCTTTGCACAAATTATGGGAGTAACTTCCGTTTACACTGTATACAATCAGAAAAAGGTTCGCTCTATGAACGCAATAATAAGCACTGGGGTGCAATGAGGTGACATTATTTTACTTACCCTTCAACCATCGAACATTACAAGGAAATTTAAAAGTGTAAAAGCATTAACAAATTACTTTCAACATACCATGAATGAATAACTCCTCAAGAAGGCAACACAATGCATTAAGAGCCAGGGGGGTGTAAACTTTTGAACAGGATGATGATGTGTACATTTTTCTTATTTTGTTTACAGATCATATTTTTTCATTTGGTACTGCACTTAAGAAGCTACATAAATACTTAAATGTTTTCCAGAAGACAAAATAAGTACAATTTACCCTGATCATCCAATTCAAAAAGGTTACACCCCCAGCTCTTAATGCATTGTGTTGCCTTCTTGAGCATCAGTAAATGTTTCCACCTTATATAATAGTTATGTATGAGTCCCGCAATTGTCCTCCATGTGAAAAAATGGATCTCAAAATCATACAGTCACTGTTGGAAAGGGTTCAAATATGTAGAAAATGTTGGAAAACCAAAGAATGTGCAGGAGCTGGGGGATTTTTCTGAAGAACAGCAGGCAGAACTGCTCAGGACCAACGAGGGACTCATGAACAACTATCACGACACAGAAAGACAGTCGTGGATCATCCAGGAAACAACACACAGTATTAAGATTCAAGGGTATGTAAACTTTTGAACGGGGTCATTTTTATAAATTCAGTTATAATTTTGTCTTGTGGAGAGTATATAAACATGCAATTTTCATGATCCCTCTTATTTTGTTAAAATTATTAACATTTTGCATATGCTGCAAGGGGCATGTAAATGTATGAGCACAACTGTGTATGTCTATATTTCGCAACAATTACATTTTACAGCATCCGTGTGAAAACAAACCTGGAAATAGACATGAGGATTTGGGGAGAACAATAAATTGAATTCCATTATTTATGTTTTATAAAGTAAATTAAATCGGGAGAGCAGACCACAAATGCACAGTATATGTTGTTTTTTCATTTACTTACAGCGGAATACAAAGGAAACATAATCAGAAGGAAAATAATGCAGTGGGCTGAAAAGAGCTATATCGTTATATGACGTCACATTAATATACCAAACTTAATGTTATTCTCTCGACTTCCGAAAATAGAAAATTAATGAAAATGTACAGCCCAATCAGTCAAAATGACGGATAAGGATTATTTGTAATTGTAACACAATATTACATTTGTTGCAGTCTTCCGTCCAAACCGGAAGTGCCTCCCATAATTTAAAACGCAGTAGGCTCGTTAGGAAAAAGATGGATATGATGACAAACTATAATTAAAAAGTGTATGTTTATTTCCTTGACAGTTATTCTATTGTTGGCTAAAAGGTATATAAAACAAATGCGCACACAATTGTTTTGCATGACGTAGATTGTACGCGCGATCTTTTGTGTCAGAAACGATCTGCTCTTCAGTATTTGTGTTAAATTTGTCCATTAGTACACATACACACCGTGTGATAGAGGCGAACTCTCTCCTCTTGTCGTTCCAGAATGAGTGCGTTGATTTGCAGAGGGCGAAGTGGAAAGATGAGTGGATACGTGAGAAAATTGCGCTCATTTTTCCCGCCCGTGTTCATTCATTTGCGCGGTTCTCTGAGAAATAGAAAGCGCGCGCTTTAGCAGCCCGCCAAAATCACCTGCCAGCTTCAATACTGCACGAGCCGCGGGATCACAATGGAAACGAAACCAGCGGAGCATTTATTTCGATGGTCCAAAAATATGTATCCATGAAGGCAATTTACTTAGAAAATGTGGTAGAATTCTGAAAGTGTGTTGTTTGGAGCATTTTCAGTCACCTTTTCTGTGTTCTCGGCGGTAGTGAGGCTGTAGGTTGCATATTTACATGTTGTCCTTTGAGTTTTTAAGGTCGTTCGGTTCGATTAATCATTTTCTTTCTCAATTATGTATAACCCGCCATTCTGTCGTTTAACGCTGCTGAAAAAAACAATAGAAACCATCACAGAAATTCTAATGGTTTCCACTACAAATACCATTACAAACCAACTTTTAAACATTAAAACCATTTAAAAATGGTTTTCTGTGTAGTGTGCTTTGGGACACGTCCCATGGTGACCGATTACCAGTAGAGACAGTACATTACTGTTTCCATTAAAACCAGTAAAACCATTGCAAATTATGTGATGCTTTCTATTGTTTGTTTGTTTTTCAGCAGGGTGTGTTGTTTGGACGGTTTTCAGTCACATTTTTAGTCTTCTTGTCAGTAGTAGGCTTTGCTTTTACATTTTGTCCTTTGAGTTTTTAAGGTCGTTCGGTTCGATTAATCATTTTATCTCACAATTATTATGCATAACACTCTAGCACTCTGTATTCTAATTCTATTCTTAAAAAAAAAAAACACTAGCTTCTCTATTCTTTTTCTATTCTATCTGTTTTCTTTTTATTTATTATACAATTAACAAAAAGCAAAAAAAGAGGGCCTCTAGCTTGCTCTATTCTTTTTCTATTCTATGTTTTCTTTTTATTTACTATATAATTAAAAAAACTTGTGTACTGCGTTACATAACTGAGACTTGTTGTAGCACTTGCATATCATTGCTCTTTTGCTGATTTTGATTGCTTCCATTGTGCACAAGCTGCTTTAGATAAACGCGTCTGCTAAATGACTAAATGTAAATGTAATGTAAATATAAATGCATAACAGTCAGTCGGTGGTTTAATTGCAAGTGTACATTAGATGTTTTCCGTCAGTCATTCGCAAGGGGGCGATGAAGGGCTTCACTGGTCTCCATCTGCAGATCAATCAGAGGTGCGATGATGGACGTAAACTTTGAGGCGTTAGTGTTCGTTGCTAAACATTTCCTCGCCTTTATTCCCTGCATTATGCATTCTGCTGACATGTAGTCTCAAAAATTGCCAGTAAGATCCGCTCGCCTCTTATTCACATCTCCTTCTCTCTCTCTTTCCTTCCTTGTGTGTGTGTGTGTGTGTGTGTGTGCGCGCGTAAGCGATGCTATATAAAATATGTTGAATTGACAAAAAAAAAAAAAAAAGCATTTATTCCGAACGGAATTATGTCTCGCGCTGTCGGCACAGATTGCACGTTTCATATTTTAACACAGCGAGCAGCTGTGAGAGTAGATGCACTTTAAAGCCATTCAAAATTAAAATCGCCTTTGGGAAGATTTGTTCATCTCTTTCATGCTATTTGTATATTTCGCTTTCTTGCCAAGTTATGCGTCTCTGAAGAATCTCGTCTGTATTAGCACAACCGTATATGTGTGGATGAATAACTCTAGAAAACTTTTAGTGAATGCAAAATTAATTTGGAATATAAGAAGTAGGTGCGCCAACTTTTGGCACCGTTCTGTGCGCGTAAAAGACGCGCTGGAGCGTGTTTGACCTGTTGGCGTTTAAAATCGATGTTCGCACGTTCAGCGCGCGCGCGAGAAAGAGAGAGAGACGCAAAGTCTACACTGAGCGTGCGCTTCGGAGTGAGAGAGAACGCAACACAGTTTCTTTTTTAAACACCAAACGGGCGCGGTAATGAGGGCATTAGGCGAGAACGCCAGCTGACAGCACAAGTTTGCACCGTTCCCACGCCAACTTTTCACCTCCGTAAACGCGCGAATGGATGTGCGCTTCACTAATGACAAGGACTTCAAGAGCTGAACCTCCTTGGCTGCCTTAATAACTCCGAGAGCACTGGTTTATTCCCGCAGTCAGTTACAAGAGTTCGTTCCTCTCGGATGTTTTCTGCTTGGTGATTTGTGTCCGGTTTATGTTTGCTCAGCGGGACTAGTGTTCGCGAACGATGAGGCTGCTCTGCTGGAGCGTTCTGCTGTTCATCCAATGGATTCTGAGAAAGGTATGAAGCACGTTTCTGTGAGTTTAGCATCTGGAAATGTGACACAAATAACGGCGTGCTGAACGCGCTCCAATGAAACGAGCGCGAACTTGCAGATCATTGTGGGCTGCGTTCCAAATCAGAACTTGTTAAAGTAGCCGACTTGCGCGTGAAGTGATTGTTTTTGCGCTGTTCTTTAAAAAACAAAAAAATAACCATAAAGCAGAAAAATCACAGTGTGATTTCAGGCGGTGAGCTCGAAAAGCTGAAATGCTCTTAAAAGTTACTTTTAATATTATGAGGATGTAAGTTCACATAGCGTTTTAAATATTTAAATCTAGTATCACATATGTGACCCTGGAGCACAAAACCAGTCATAAGGGTTAATTTTGTGAACTGAGATTCATCTGAAAGCAGAATAAATGAGCTTTCCATTGATGGGTGGTTTGTTAGGATCGGACAATATTTGGCTGAGATACAACTATTTGAAAATCTGAGGGTGCAAAAAAATCTAAATATTGAGAAAATCACCTTTAAAGTTGCCCAAATTAAGTTCTTAGGAATGCATATTACTAATCAGAAATTAAGTTTAAAAAATAGTTAAAAAAGCTTAATATTCGAATTATTTTTTGGCATAAAATAAAAATGGATAATTTTGATCCACGTAATGTATTGTTGGCTATTGCTACAAATATACCTGTGCTGCTTATGACTGCTTTTGTGCTGCAGAGTCACATATGTGTTCACGTTCTGTATCTAAAGTGCATGCATGTGTGTGTGTGTGTGTGTCTGTGTCTGTCTCTCTCTCTCTCTGTGTGTGTGTGTGTGTGTGTGTTAGAGAAAATAGAGCTAGAGGTGTTGGGATGTGCATCTGTCTCTTGGAAGCAATTTTAAATTGATACCATATGCACATATTGGAAAATGCTACTTAACAATTCAATTAAAATATAATTTCTCTGATTATACTCATGCAGAATTATGTCTGTTCACACTGAGTGTAGTATATATGAGAGTCTCTCATAAACAGGCATCTATGTGAGCAGTTACACCCATATCGCTGGCAGACGCTGACCCTCATCTTCACTTCACGCTGGCCTTGCAGCGGCCTGATGTGAAGAATACAGAATTTTATTTTCACATTTATGCATCATGTTTAAGAGAACAGTTTCCTTGCAGCTGTTTAGAAACGACAAAATCCTGCTACTGATAGTAACATCAGGTTTTAGAGAGGAGCATTAATGTGACAGCAAAACAGCTTTCTGATGGCTTACCTGAAATAAAACATTTTATGATGAAGTTTCATCATCAGATGTGAACAAAAACGAGTCTTTCTGGCAACTTGCAGCTTGTCTGGAGACTTAAAAAGCATTTTTATCTTTCCTGTTTATGATCTGGTCCATCATCGCTTTTCTTCAAACCATCACTTATTCACTGAGGAATCAAATGCACATTCAGCTGCTTAACACACACTCAAGTGTATTTTAAGAACAAATAACAGAGAAAAAAGACAAGTTTTGGGGTTGTGCGAGTGCTTTTTTTTTTATATAAAGCACGCAGCATCTTATTGATGATCCCATTACTTCCCTCTAAATGTGATCATGTCATAATGACCCAACAGTAAATCGCAGTCATGTATCACAGTCGAATCTTTTATGCTTGCACGGCTCCGCTTTATTAATGTCTCTATTCTCTTCTCCACATTTGTTCAATATAATCTCATTTTTTAATATGACTCATTTTTAGGCATCAAAGATCCATACCTCACGCTTTATAAGTGGAATGATTATTAAAGCATATTTTACTTTAGCCTACATTTTTATGGCAGCGCACGTCGAGAGGCTGAGATCTACAGCGGTTTGCTCTTAAGCCCATCTCTTGATGTTTGTTCCCACAATGCAACTTGTGCGTATGAAATTGCACGTATTTTAAGCTGGTTTTCCGGGCCCATCACATGTCATAAGTGTGCTCAGCGGAACGGTGTGTTAGTGCGTTGTGAAATGAATGCTGTCTTATCCGCTCCTAATAAATGGATCCAATTTACAAAGCTGTATTCAAAAAAAAAAAAGTTGCAGCAGCAGGAGGTTCTTCTCACCCTCTCCTTCAAACCCCACCCGCTTACTTGTGTAATCCATCATATTAATGATAAAAGCAATCGTATTACTGACTCCAGCCAGAGTGGTGCCTTTATTTCTGAATTTCATGTCTCATCTTTGATGATTGATATGATAAGAGGATATTGTGTTGCTATTAAAGAGCAGTGCTTAATGTTTTTCATATGCAGGCTTTATATTTGCCCCGGTTTGTCGCTCTGATTGACAGGTGATTGAATCTGAGTGTTATTAGATTATGCGATGTGATGATCATAGATATGTGGTTAATGCATGCTAAAGATATCATGTGGCATGATTTTGCATATGCATATGTGTGCATTTTAACATGCATTTATTAAAAACAGTGATGCATTGTTGGAAATTGATTTTAAAGCATCTGTCAGTGGTATGTTTTGTCCCTATAATGATGATGTGTCAGCTGATTGTCAGTGTCTTGAGGTTAATGAATACAGTTAATAAATGGCTCTCCGTTGACTGAAGGCTGCAATTAAAGTGAATTATTGGGGAAGCCCTGCGCTGTGGTTTTCATATTGACGAGGCAGTGGATTTGTCTCACTTAAACCGTGTCCTAACCAGGCGCGACACGACTAGATTCATCTGTCCAAGCTGAAAGCCAATGACTAATGTGTCGTAGAGCACAACAGTGACAGTGGCATGTTACCACTTATTTCAAATACAAGACTGTACGCTTAAATTCTTTCATGAATAAATTCATATATTTGATGTAATATGAAACTAGTTATTTTAAGCCGTTTATTATAAGAATAAAATATAACAAAATTTATACAATTGAAAAACATTGAATATTTACAACTATACAGTGTTTGTTGACGCGATGACGTCAAACGCTGTGGTTCACAGTCACTGTTGTGTTCTATATATGGTCAGTGGAACAGGATTCTGGACCAATGAGAGCTGACTGTGGGCGGAGCCAATCTTGTGTATTACAAATAGACTCCAAACTAAATGTTGTGTGACTCGTTGCAGGTAATGATGACGAAACTCGGCTGCTTTGAATGTGTTAGAAGCTAGAAGTTAAACTACACCATAAACCAAACGTTGATGTTTTTAAATGTGCTGTAGACATATTGATTGATTGAAAACCCAACAGCGAAATTTACTAAATGTAAGAAGTTAATTTCATTCCATTTTTACTGAAATAACAAATTATATTAAGCAGAACTTCAGCAGAATTTCTGTTATTTCTACTGATTTTAAGTCATTTATTATAAGAATAATTTACTAGAAAATGTGTACAATAAATATTTTGAGAAAAAATTACTAGTAATTATTATTGTTGATATTATTATTATTATTATGCAAGATAAAATAACATTTAGAAAGATAAGTATACAAATATACTGATGACAAATGTAATTCAAACATACATCAATATTTTTCTTGAAAATAAAAAAAGTAATTTACATTTATGCATGTAAATTTGGCCAGAATTAGTAGTAAATTAATTGTAAACTTAAAATAAGAATTGCAGAGTCATGCATTTTTTTCTTTTTGGCTTATACAGACTTTTAAATATATATATATTTTTTTTTAATAAAGTTTTTAAAAAAGTCAACCTAAAATAACACAAATGGATAATAATTTCTTCAAACTGATGACAAAAGGAGCACTTTTTAATTAATTAAATGTAATTAAAATGAGCTAATGCAGCACAATTCATAACCGTGTTATCGCAATTGTGTGAAATGCATTTACATTTGTGAAAGATGCAATTAATGGATTTGTCTTTTTGACAGCATGAACTGAATTTGGGCAGCAGATTTCTGGTTCCCAGCATGCTTTGCTTCAGACTGTATGTGTTGATGAAAATAGGTGGAGATGAGTTTTGCCTGATTATAAATATGCTGTTTGTTGCTTTATTTGAGAAGCATAAGCGTTCAGAAGAGTCTTGTTCTTTTATGCTGTCACAGCTGGTTAGTACTCATGATTTGATCGCACAGACGTTTTAAATATATATTTCTGTGAGATTTTAAGCACGGTTCGTCTACATCACTTCAGCTGCGGCGAAGGCCCAGAGTAACAAGCGTAGCTGTGATTCCTTGTGTTCATTACATTATTTATCGCACATCTTTCATCAATAAATAAAAGCAAGACAAGTGATATAAATGGCAGCTCTCGGTGAAACATTTTTTAAAGATGTGAGTTTGAGTTAAAAATACAGAAATGAATAATGATGGCTGCGTTTACAGCAGCGTCTGCCCAAGGTCTTTCTCAGCGAGCGCTTTATTCATCAGCGTGACGGATGACGAGGAGCAGAACAAGAAAAGCAGACGCTGTCTCTCCAGGAACGGCTCCAGATCTCCTCACCTCTGCTTACGTCTCCTTAACTCTCCACCGTTACAACAAAACCGTAAATAGACTCCGAACTAAATGTTGTGTGACTCGTTGCCGGTAATGATGACGAAACTCAGCTGCTCTGAATGTGTTAGAAGCTAGAAATTAAATGTCATGTTCTTAAATGTGCTGTAGACATGTTGATCGATTGAAAACCCAACAGTGAAATTAAAGTTCATTTCATTCAATTATTACTGAAATAACTAATTATATTAAGCAGAACTCAAACTGAATCAGTTATTAGAAGTTATTTATTATACAGAAAAAATTACTACAAAATTTGTGCAATAAATATTTTTTAGAACAATATCTTTACAACTATACAGGTATATTAATTATTATTTTTATTATTATTATATAAGATGAAATAACATTTAGAAATGCAGTTCAAACATTCAATTCAATAACTTTAAACAACAATAAATATTTACAACTATGCAGGTATTTTAAATATTATTATTATTGTTATTATGGAAGATAAAATAACATTTAGAAATACAAAGACAAATACTGACAAATGCAATTCAAACATTCAATTCAATAACTTTCAATAACAATAAGTATTTACAAATATACAGGTATTTTAAGTATTATTATTATTATGGAAGATAAAATAACATTTATAAATGCAAAGACAAATATACTGACGAATGCAATTCAAATGTTCAATTCAATAACTTTCTTGAAAATAAAAAAAGAAGGAATTTTCTTTGAAAATGTACATTTATGCATGTAAATTTGGCCAGAATTAGTAATCAATTAATTGCAGACTTTATCCGAGTCATGCATCCGAGCTTTCTGGGCTTCTACAGAAGTTGTTTGAGTATATGTAAGTTTAGAAGTTTGAATGTATATATGACGCTCGCTAGCGACCCGATCGAGGCGTTGGCGATGAACAGATGCGTGTTCTTCACAGAGCTGGATCAGATCTCCCCCGGCGCTCGCTGGGCTCGACATCAGACCTTCTGGAGAGCGCCAGGACGCTCTGAGTCGAGTCCAGCAGACGCCTGTGAAGGGCTGGCTCTCACCAGACTCGGCCGGGTCCAGCTCCAGGATGCTTTCTTCACAGGAACCGCTCCAAACCGGGATCTTGTGCCGATATTTGAGGGAATATTTTGGATTTCTGTCGAATTAGTTAGTTGTTGACCGCTAGGGGTTTTGCAGTGACCGGTGCTGATATATATCGAGCAGAACGACTGAAATATGTGACGCTGGACCACAAAACCAGTCATGAGGGTCAGTTTTTTGAAATTGAGATTTTTACATCACCTGAAATCTGAATACAACTATTTGAAAATCTGGAAACTTGAAGGTGCAAAAAAAGCTAAATATTGAGAAAATCGCCTTTAAAGTTGTCCAAATTAAGTTTTTAGCAATGCATATTACTTCAATAATCAAGTTTTTATATATTTATGGTAGGAAACTTTTTTGATTAGTAATATGCATTGCTAAGAACTTCATTTGAACAACTTTAAAGGTGATTTTCTCAATATTAAAATTTTTTTGCACCCTCAGATTTTCAAATAGCTGTATCTCAGCCAAATATTGTCCTATCATAACAAACCATGATTTATTAATCTTTCAGATGATGCATAAATCTCAATTTTAAAAAATTGACCCTTATGACTGGTTGTGTAGTCCAGGGTCACATTTTTATTCTGTACACATCACTAGTGTAAAGCAGCTCCTCTGCTCTTCTGCTCTGGATCGTCCTGCCAGATTTCCCAGCATGCAGCGGTCAGATTATTTTGAACACAGCTGTGGATGGTCTTGCACCGTGTGTGTGTGTGTGCGTGTGTGTTCAGGTCAAAGGTCACGGCAAACGGATGATCCTGTTGTGTTGGGTTGTTGGGTTGCTGGCTCAAGCCTCTTATGCTTTACATCTTCCAGACAAAGAGGAGGAGATGCTAATAGATGATTGTGTCTAAATGGGAATCAATCTGGAAATATTCCCAGCCGCTCTCCAAGCCTACTAATGAACTGTGCATCAGATGCTGCTGTGTTCTGGAAGCGTTAAGATAGAAGTTAAACTACAGTGTGACATTTACTAACTGAAAAAAAAATCATACTAAATTTTTTAAGGAAAGTGTTTGCAAACAATTTATTTTAGCTACATTTAAATTAAGAAAAAAAATGTTGAAAGTTAGTCATGTAAATTTGTTTATTTAAATATAGCTAAAATAAATTGATTGCAACCACTTACCTTAAAAAATTAGTAAATTCAATTAATCATTTTTTTCAGTGTAACTGAAATGATAATTTCACTCAAATCACGGTTATTTTAGAATCACTGAGATACTATTATGGGTTTAATAATATTTTAAATCAGTTTTAATTTTTTTCGTTTTAATTTTACTTAAAGTTTTAGTAATTTTGTTGTGTTTTTGTAATTTCTTGGTAGGCCTTTTTTATTTCAGTTTTACTTTTAGTTATTTTAGTAAGTTAATCTAAAGTAAAATGAGAAATGTTTCCTTGGAAACTAGTGATTTTTTTGTTTAAATATTTTATTTTATTTGAGTTAACATTTATTTTATTAACAATTTGTTAATGGTTTTAATATTAGTTTCAGTTTTAGTTAACTGTAATAACCCTGACTGAAGTATTACTGAAAGTTCATTGTACTTCATAAAATAAAGCTGTAAACACAATAACTAATATTACATAGAGTTGCTAGATTTATTTTTTATTTTGACTTGAATGTATTAAAATGAGCTAATTCAGCTGAATTTTTGAACATTTTATCACAGCTTAATTTCAATGAGATGATTTAAATTAAACAACAACTATATATATATATATATATATACATACACACATACAAAATAATAAATATTTTATGTATATATTAAAATATATTTATTATTTTATAATTAGTATTATAGTATAATGATGTAACAGTAAGAGGTAATAATATAAAATACATTTTAGAATATATAATAAAATATATATACAGTATATATATTTTTTAAACCTGAATGTTTCAAGTGAATCAAATTATTTGAGTTAATTGATTGGGCTGTTAAATGAGTCACTGTGGCTCTGAATCTGAAGGACTTCTGGACTTCATTCTCATCAGAATGACAATAAAATAATGCAATTCATATGCATTGTGAATATTGCACAGATTTTGAATGCTTTTTGGCTATTGGATATTAAACGTGTCAAGATTTTTTACTTTAGTGCCATTTACAGCATTAGATTTGGGACATTTGATTAATTTCAGTGAATCGGTTCACAGCTCTGATTCACTCATTCGTTTGCATCGGTCAGAAGTGGTTTGTTGAAGACGTAGTTAAAGTTGAAGTTTTATAGTTAAATTACAATTTTATTGTAATTTGTTGGTTTATTATTTTATTGAATATGCATGAAATGTTTAAATATTCTTTGTTAATTTGGTGTAAGAGTTTTGTTCCTTTTTTGTATTTGACATATTAATCTACTTTTTAACAATGAATGCATGGTCAAAATAAGAGTATATATATATATATATATATATATATATATATATATTACTATTTAGGTTTAACAACTATTTATTTAATTCCATTTTTCCAGTTTATTTTCTGTTAATTTAGTGCTTCAACTTAAACTAATTTCAGTTAGTTGCCAAAGTAACATTTTTAATTTCCATTTGTGTTTTTCAATGAATATTTTAATTTTATTTCTGTTAACAAAAAAGTTTTTATTATTTCAGTTTTATTTTAGTTGCATTGAGATACTGTAGTTTTTGTTAATATTTTAAATTAGATTTTATTTTGAGACTTTTTTATATTTTTTGTGTTTAAATCTGACTATATAGTTTTTTATCATTTTTTTTTATTTTAGAACATCAAGTTAAGCTAAATGAAAATAAGAAATGCTGCCTTGGAAACCAGCTAAAATAAAATTAGTTTCAATTTTTTTAATATTTTTTATTTCAGTTAACATTCAAAAAAAAAAATTAAATAAAATAAAATAAAAATATATAATATATATATAATACTTTTAGTTAACTATAAATCTGCCTTTAATAAAAAATAAAAAACAATCATAGCAAATAGATAAATGTGAATATAAATATAAATGAATATCTACAGACTGTATTATGGATATTATATTATAGTTTTATCACGAGCAGCCTGTGAAGTGAAGAAACAAAAGGCGAAGGCGTTCTCTGTTAGCAGGTGGCGTCTTGTCAAGACGGTTACAAGATGTATAAAGCAGGACAAAGCCTCCCATTACTGCACAATTACAGACGAGACGAGAGCTTTGACTGCAGCAGCTCTGCGTTTGAGACGCTCGCTCCGCTCTTTGTGTCTGCTTTGCATGTGATAATGAAGCTACTGGGAGAAAGAAAGAGGAACGGAGGTGAGGTGAGACGACGATTGGCCACCGACCAAGAAGAAGGTGTAGATAGATGCGTCCGAAGACGTGCGACGAGCGTGAAAACGACAGAGAGAGATGAGAGATGAGATGGTCAGTCCAGGTTCAGACTGGTTAGCTGAAAACACTTAGAGGCTCAGTAAAGTAGATGTTGAAGTGTTATTTCACGTGTTTTTCACAAGATCAATATAGAAAGTGATGCTATAGTTTTATGTGTTTTCCAGCGTAGAGTCTGTGTTGAGGTTGAAATTGGGCCAAACAACATTAAGATGATATTTTTCATGTTTTTTTGCTTTATTTTAGAAGCACAAATATTCACATAGCAGTGCGGTGATGGTGTCTTTGTCCTCTTCCTGATAAAGTTAATATGCGTATTACATATATTGCTAACTAAAGGTTTACTGCAGTTATATTGAGCTTATATTGAATGTTCATTTTAATTTTTTTTTTTTTGGA
This sequence comes from Onychostoma macrolepis, assembly GCF_012432095.1. NCBI lineage: Eukaryota > Metazoa > Chordata > Actinopteri > Cypriniformes > Cyprinidae > Onychostoma > Onychostoma macrolepis. The sequence continues at coordinate 33,143,234 of NC_081160.1, forward strand.
ATCATATCTATATATATATGTGTGTGTGTGTGTGTGTGTGTGTGACCCTGGACCACAAAACCAGTCATAAGGGTCAATTTTTCGAAATTGATGTATGGTTTGTTAGGATCGGACAATATTTGGCTTGAGATGCAACTATTTGAAAATCTGGAATCTGAGGGTGCAAAAAAATCTAAATATTGAGAAAAAACGCTTATAAATCATACTTTTTTTTTTTTTGAGAAAGTAAAAATGCAGAAAGTTTCCTGTAAGGGGTAGGTTTAGGTGTAGGGCGATAGAAAATACAGTTTGTACAGTATAAAAACCATTACACCTATGGAGAGTCTACAATTCACAAAACAAACGTGTGTGTGTGTGTGTAGTCATACAGATTTAAATTTAACATAATGATCGAACTTTTAAAAAATGTTTTTTCAAACATGACAGTGATCCTGTGAGTCTTTGCTGAAGCGTGTGATGAGTGAGAAAGTGAAAGAGAAAGGTGGTGGCAGAGATGGAGATGATCTGATGGTCAGTTTAAATTAAGATTGCATCGCTGCCCTAGTTAGCAAGTCATCAGAGATACGGCGGATTGGCATCAATGTGTTTTCCTTTTTAAACACACACACACACACATACACGCACACACTCTCGCAAGCAGGAAAATAGTTCACATCAGCAGGGACGCGCTGAACTGCATGCATGCGTCCTTGTCCAAGAGTTTGACAGAGAGCCAAAACTGCGTTAAACAGCGAGCCGTCAACAGAAGGACGAGCGGATTCCCCTTCAGCAGCCTGCATACACGCAGAAAGCAATATGATCATAATTAAACAGCAAATCAGCATATTAGAATGATTTCTGAAGATCATGTGACACTGAAGACTGCAGTAATGATGCTGAAAATACAGCTGCGCATCACAGAAATAAATTACAGTTTAACACATATTCACATAGAAAACAGCTGTTTTACATTGTAATAATATTTCACAATTTTTACTGTACTTTTGATCAAATAAATGCAGCCTTGGTGAGACTTCTTTCAAAAACAATAAAAAACTTCCAAACTTTTGACTGGTACAGTGCATGCATTTAAAATGTACAACATGTTTTTAAAATGGTTTTTCTTTTTCCAGAAAATAGACAAAATTATTAATGACTCATATTGTCCACAAGCGTGCACAAATTTTAAATGTGCATTCATGCACTATGCAATATAATCATAAATAAGCGGCAAATCAGCATATTAGAATGATTTCTGAAGATCATGTGACTCTGAAGACTGCAGTAATGATGCTGAAAAAAATAAATTACAGTTTAACACATATTCACATAGAAAACAGCTATTTTAAATTAAATTTAAATAATATTTCACAATTTTTACTGCATTTTCAGTGAGCAGAAGAGACAAAAACATTTTTTTTAAAAGTTCGATCATTATGTGCATTCAAAATGTACAGTTTCCAGATAATAGACAAAATTATTCATAACTCATATTGTCCATAAATATTTGTCCATACTGAAAATGTGGCGAGTTATGCCTAAGAAAACACACACATTTTACTCTTGTTTCATGCCATATTTCTGCAGTGAATGAGTTCTGTTCACTGAGTGTGAATTGTATATTTCCAGATGTTTTCTCAGGAGAATCTGCTCTTTTGTCCTGTGTTATGGCACAGATTTCATCGTCTGTCTGTATCTCCGACCTCTCCTGGTGTTTGTGTGATCTGTATGTGTTTTAAATGCGAGCGTGTCGCCCTTGTTTGCAGTCGTAGAGCTCCAGCGGACCTCAGTGATTAATAACGATACACCTGCGCTGATATATGACTGTGGATTTTGTGCATGTAATGAAATATTATGGAGTAATCCGAGCGATGTTCAGCACTATAACACCAGGGTCAGAGCGCCGCACCGGCTCAACATCAAGGATTAGTTTTTATCATTTTTTTAATATCTCTCCCATGGCTTGTAATGCATTAATTTAGACACGCATTGAATTTATTGGAGAGAGGGTGAGGGGAAAAAAGGCAATAGTCTTTTTTCTGAAATAATGATCTGTGTAGGCAGTGCCTCTGGACAAAAAAAGAAGTATAATAATAATGACAAATAGAAGGATGAAAATCGGCCCCAAATCCTGCCGACGTACACGAGTATCAGGGCTTTTATTAAAAATTTTAATATCAAAGCCCTTGTACCACCCGAATCAAATTATAATTTGAAAGAAGGATGAATAAAATGGAACACAAGAAAAGAAGTGTTGACATTGTGTCATTTGAGATGGAATTGGCGTCTCGTCTTGAGTTTTGTTCGGTGAAGCTGGACGTCTGCTGCATACTGGCAGATTTTTCCTTTTCAGGGAATATTAAAGGTTACTCGGGTCAAAAAGGAAGAAAAACACTCACATTCGTTTCATTTTGTCTTTTAAGGACGTCATGACGTCAGATTTTGTCTGTAGTTTTGTCTCATCTATGATAGACACTAAGTCTCTCTTCTGCTCTTATTTGAGAGTAGCAGAGCTGCATTTATTTGATCAAAAATACAGTAAAAATTGTGAAATATTATTGCAATTTAAAATAGCTGTTGTCTGTGTGAATATCTGGTAAACTGTCATTTATTTCTGTGATGCGCAGCTGTATTTTCAGCATCATTACTGCAGTCTTCAGTGTCACATGATCTTCAGAAATCATAATAATATTCTGATTTATTATGAGTGTTGAAACTGTTGCGCTGCTTCATATTGTTTTTTTGGAACATGTGATACTTTTTTCTTTGATTCTTTGATGAAAACAAAGTTAAAAAGAACAGCATTTGTTCAAAATAGAAATCTTTTCTAACAATATAAATCTTTACTATGACTTTTTATTCATTTAACACATCCCTCCTGAATAAAAATATTAATTTCTTACAAAAAAAAAAAAGAGAAAAAATTACCAGACTTTTGAATAGCATTGTATATTGTAACACAACATTTATTTTCTTTTTTTTTAATAAATGCTGTTCTTTTTAACTTTTTATTAATCACAGAATCCTAAAAAATATATATATAAATATCACAGGTCCCAAAAAAATATGAAGCAGCACAACGGTTTCCAGCATTGATTATAAATCGTGACGCTGAAAATTCATCACAGAAATAAATTATATTTTAAAGTATATTAAAATAGAAAACTGTTATTTTAAATTGCAATAATATTTCACAAAATAACAGTTTTTTTCTGTATTTTTGATCAAATAGATGCAGCCTTGATGAGCAGAAGAAACTTCCTTAAAAAACATTAAAAATCATACTGATCCCAAACTTTGAGCAGCAGTGTATATTCGCACAGATGTGTATTCACATAATTTTTACTGTATTTTTGATCAAATAAAAGCAGATAAATTATAGACTTCTTTAAAAAAAATCTTAATTATTTTAAAATTTCAACCGGTAGTGCGTGCATTTAAAAAATGACAGGTTTTAATTTTCCAGAAAATGGACAAAATAGTCATATATTGTCTGCACATTTTTTGTCATATAGTTCAGCATAAGAAAACACTCACATTTGACTCGTTTTGCTCTAAATATGTTGTTTGATGTTGACTGTAAAATACTCACTGAGTGCAAATCCTATATATCTCCAGATGTGATTTTCCCAGGAGAATCTGCTCTTTTCGTATCTCCATCATCTTCCTCCTCAGCATCCTCCCTTCACCCCGTCTCTCTTCCTCTTCCTCCTCCGTCTTTGAAGCGTCTCCTCCGTTCCTCGGGCCTCGCTGCGGCCCCTGATTAAAATGGAGCCCATGTCGGAATAATAAATGCGAGACGGATTCCGTGTCTTACGGCCTGAAGTTTGTGTGAGTGTTTGGGCATGAAGCTCTGTGTGTGTGTGTGTGTTTGGAGGTCTTCGGTGGCTGTTCTTGGACGGCAGACAGCAGCCTGAAGTGTTGAATAATATAGATGCTCAGCTTGGGTTGTTCTTAATTAGACTGAAGGCAGCATCAGACTCCTTTAACTGTGTCCAACTTCACCCAGAGAGACAGAAACGCTCCGGACGTCTCGCATTGTGACGCGTCTCAAGCGCTCTACTTCCACACGGACACTTTGTGTGCTTCATTTCTGTCATTTTAAGACACTTAATTTCTCTTTTCTGCTCTGGTTTGGAGGATAATCTGTGGTAAACATGGTCAAATGTGTTAAACGGAGAACTCTCATTGGTCACTGAATGTCATTTAATTATCTGAAGTATTTAAGTATTTAACAAACACACAAGGACCACAAGGACAGAGTGTTGCGTAAATAATGTTGTGTTTCATTGTGCGGATTGATTGTGGAGTGGATCATATAATGTGAATATAATTAATATTAATTAATGGCAAGAAGATTGATTAAAGTATCTGCCAAATGAATGAATGATTTAAAAATTTTACACAATTTACACAAAAAGTTGTGCTGCTTTATATTTTTATTCATCAAAGATGCATTAAATTGATCAAATATGTAAATATTTTATACTATTTTACAAAAAGTTGATGCTTTATATTTTTATTCATCAAAGATGCATTAAATTGAGCAAATATGTAATATTTTACACAATTTTATAAAAAATTGTGATGCTTTATATTTTTATTCAGCAAAGATGCATTAAATTGATCAAATATGTAAATATTTTATACTATTTTACAAAAAGTTGATGCTTTATATTTTTATTCATCAAAGATGCATTAAATTGATCAAATATGTAAATATTTTATACTATTTTACAAAAAGTTGTGATGCTTTATATTTTTATTCAGCAAAGATGCATTAAATTGATCAAATATGTAAATATTTTATACTATTTTACAAAAAGTTGATGCTTTATATTTTTATTCATCAAAGATGCATTAAATTGAGCAAATATGTAAATATTTTACACAATTTTATAAAAAATTGTGATGCTTTATATTTTTATTCAGCAAAGATGCATTAAATTGATCAAATATGTAAATATTTTACACAATTTTATAAAAAATTGTGATGCTTTATATTTTTATTCAGCAAAGATGCATTAAATTGATCAAATATGTAAATATTTTATACTATTTTACAAAAAGTTGATGCTTTATATTTTTATTCATCAAAGATGCATTAAATTGATCAAATATGTAAATATTTTATACTATTTTACAAAAAGTTGATGCTTTATATTTTTATTCATCAAAGATGCATTAAATTGATCAAATATGTAAATATTTTACACAATTTTATAAAAATTGTGATGCTTTATATTTTTATTCAGCAAAGATGCATTAAATTGAACAAATATGTAAATATTTTACATTAAAAAGTCGATACTTTATATTTTTATTTAGCAAAGATGTATTGCTCGAAAGTGGATATAATTAATATAAATTAACGGCAGGAAAACTGATGAAAATGTCTGTCAAATGTACGAATTATGTAAATATTTTATACTATTTTACAAAAAGTTGATGCTTTATATTTTTATTCAGCAAAGATGCATTAAATTGAACAAATATGTAAATATTTTATACTATTTTACAAAAAGTTGATGCTTTATATTTTTATTCATCAAGGACACATTAAATTGATCAAATATGTAAATATTTTACACAATTTTATAAAAATTGTGATGCTTTATATTTTTATTCAGCAAAGATGCATTAAATTGATCAAATATGTAAATATTTTATACTATTTTACAAAAAGTTGATGCTTTATATTTTTATTCATCAAAGATGCATTAAATTGATCAAATATGTAAATATTTTACACAATTTTATAAAAAGTTGTGATGCTTTATATTTTTATTCAGCAAAGATGCATTAAATTGATCAAATATGTAAATATTTTATACTATTTTACAAAAATTGTGATGCTTTATATTTTTATTCATCAAAGATGCATTAAATTGAGCAAATATGTAATATTTTACACAATTTTATAAAAATTGTGATGCTTTATATTTTTATTCAGCAAAGATGCATTAAATTGATCAAATATGTAAATATTTTATACTATTTTACAAAAATTGTGATGCTTTATATTTTTATTCAGCAAAGATGCATTAAATTGATCAAATATGTAAATATTTTATACTATTTTACAAAAAGTTGATGCTTTATATTTTTATTCATCAAAGATGCATTAAATTGAGCAAATATGTAATATTTTACACAATTTTATAAAAATTGTGATGCTTTATATTTTTATTCAGCAAAGATGCATTAAATTGATCAAATATGTAAATATTTTATACTATTTTACAAAAAGTTGTGATGCTTTATATTTTTATTCAGCAAAGATGCATTAAATTGATCAAATATGTAAATATTTTATACTATTTTACAAAAGTTGATGCTTTATATTTTTATTCATCAAAGATGCATTAAATTGATCAAATATGTAAATATTTTATACTATTTTACAAAAAGTTGATGCTTTATATTTTTATTCATCAAAGATGCATTAAATTGAGCAAATATGTAAATATTTTACACAATTTTATAAAAAATTGTGATGCTTTATATTTTTATTCAGCAAAGATGCATTAAATTGAACAAATATGTAAATGTTTTACATTAAAAAGTCGATACTTTATATTTTTTATTTAGCAAAGATGTATTGCTCGAAAGTGGATATAATTAATATAAATTAACGGCAGGAAAACTGATGAAAATGTCTGTCAAATGTACGAATTATGTAAATATTTTACACAATTTTACAGAAAAAGTTGTGCTGCCTTATACTTTTATTCATCAAGGACACATTAAATTGATCAAAAGTGACAGTAAATACATTTATAATGTTTATAATTTATAATGTTTCGAATAAATGCTGTTCTTGAATAGTTAGTTTGAAAAATAAACACAGAAAACCAACAGAAATCAATTGATTATTGATAAACCTGATAACATTTCTGTTAATTGTCCGAAGATTCATTTAGATTTCTGCATTTAGCAGACGCTTATGTCCATATAGTTTTTTTAATTTCCCATTTGTAATGAGACGCGTTTATAAACCTGTTTTGACAGAAACTGAAGTTTACAACAACATTAAAGCTTAAGAAATTAAAACAAAAGTACTGTAATTTTCAGTAAATTTTGCATTTACGTGTATTTTACATTGCAGTTGTATTACAGTAATACTAATAGTAGTATTATTTATATTATTAGTAATATATTGTGAATGTAACATAGACTGAGACACTATTTCACAGCTAAAAATACATTTTAGTTCACTTTAAATCAAAATAAAAACTTTTTACACTGAAAAAGTAAATAAAATAAAATAATTCATTGAATTTACTATTTTTTTTAAGGTAAGTGGTTGCAATCAGTTTATTTTAGCTACATTTAATTAAACAGATTTAGTTGACTAACTATCAGCATTTTTCTTATTTAAATGTAGCTAAAGTAAATTGTTTGCAAACACTTACCTTAAAAAAATAGCATCATTTCTTTATTGTACTCTATTCAACTAAAACATCCCTATATATTATTCTATTCTATTCCTATTATATTCTGTCTATGGCACACCTGTACACTGAAACAAATTATACTAAAAAAAAAAATTTAAGGTAAGTGGTTGCAAACAATTTATTTTAGCTGCATTTAAATAAAAAATAAAAATAAAAATGTTGAAAGTTAGTCAACTACAGTACATTTGTTTATTTAAATGCAGCTAAAATAAATTGATTGCAACCACTTACCTTAAAAAAAACTTCTTTTTTTGTTTATTTATATTTACATATGTGTATTTGTATCTTATTTTTATTGTCTGTGTTGCTGTTTTCTCTGTGTACTGGAAGCTTGGATTCCTTGTATGCGCAAACATACATAGCTCTCGCTGACTTCTGCAGATTTCTGAAGATGCGCAGATTTCTCCTGCAGAAGGACAGAGGTCTCCATCATAATCTCACAGACTCTTATAGCTGCTGTTTGCGCTGTGTGTGTGTTGATGTTGGTTTGGTGTGTGAGAGGCGTTTAGCCGCTGCTGCTGTGACGGATCTCCATATGTTCTGCTGTCCCTGAGGAACACGCATGTTCACGGCGCTTCAGTATCTGACAGCCTGATGGCATCATGACAACCATAAACCAGCCTAACCTTTCACCAGCGACTCACTCAGCACGAGCCTCGCCAACACAGCATTACAGCAGACCGTCAGCATTCACTTCTGCTGCATATTATAGCTACTTTTAATTAGGTATTTTCAGACTTGAAATAAAATAAATGTTAACTGCAATAAAATTTAAAAATAAAACTAATAAACTAATAGAACAATAAATGTTAACTGAAATAAAATTAAAATATAAAACAAATAAAATAATAAAATAATAAATGTTAACTGAAATCAAATTAAAATACAAAATAAATTAATAAAATAAATGTTAACTGAAATGAAATTAAAATATAAAACATAGAATAATAAAATGTTAACTGAAATCAAATTAAAATACAAAAAAATTAATAAAATAAATGTTAACTGAAATCAAATTTAAAAATAATACTAATAAACTAACAGAACAATAAATGTTAACTGAAATCAAATTAAAATATAAAACAAATAAAATAATAAAATAATAAAATGTTAACTGAAATCAAATTAAAATACAAAATAAATTAATAAAATAAATGTTAACTGAAATCAAATTAAAATATAAAACATAGAATAATAAAATGTTAACTGAAATCAAATTAAAATACAAAAAAATTAATAAAATAAATATTAACTGAAATAAAATTAAAATATAAAACAAATAAACTAATAAAACAATAAATGTTAACTGAAATCAAATTAAAATATAAAACAAATAGAATAATAAAATGTTAACTGAAATCAAATTAAAATACAAAATAAATTAATAAAATAAATGTTAACTGAAATAAAATTTAATTATAAAGCAAATAAACTAATAAAACAAGAAATGTTAACTGAAATACAATTAAAATACAAAACAAATAAACTAATAAAACTATAAGTGTTCACTTAAAATTAAAATATAAAGCAAATAAACTAATAAAACAATAAATGTTAACTGAAATAAAATTAAAATATAAAAGAACTAAACTAATAAAACAATCAATTTTAACTGAAATTAAATTTAAATATAAAACAAATAAACTAATAAAACAATAAATGTTAACTGAAATAAAATTAAAATATAAAAGACAAACTAATAAAATAAGAAATGTGAACTGAAATCTAATTTAAAATATCAAATAAAATAAACTAATCAAATAAAATAAATGTTCACTGAAATAAAATTTAATGGTAAAACAAATAAACAAATAAAATAAATGTTAACTGAAATAAAACTAAAATACAAAACATATAAAACACATAAAACTAATGAACTTTTATTTAGAACATTTTATTTGAGCTATTTTACTATAGTAGTATTTTTCATTAAGTTTAACGTGATTTACTGAAACAACTAAAGCTAAAATTGAAATAAAATTAATAAAAACTAGGCAAATAAAAACTATTTACAAAAAACTAAAACTAATAAAACGGACAAAAAACACAAATTACTAAATCTTTAACTAAAATTAGAATGAAAACTGAAAATATAAAAATAAAAATGAATTCAAAATATTAATACAATTATAATAATATCTCAGTTACACTAAAATAACACTGACACACGCAGAGAAACACACACACTTTGCTGGCTCAGTGTATTTTAGGATGATTCTTTGATTTTTTTTTAATCATAAATAACTGAAACCTCATCATTTTACTCAATAATTATCAATACCTGCAGAGTGAACTCAATATTTTCAATGAAAATATTACATTATATGATGCAGTAAATATTGTGATGTATTTCTGATTTAAAATATATGAGGCTCATCCTGCAGGAAATACATCATTAATGCTTTAAAGCAGCAGCTAGAATTAATAGAGAGCAAATATAGATTTAGCTCCAGTAAATCTCTCATGTGTCCTCTCATTCACGAGATCTCAACAACGTCTCAAACTCTGCTCATATCTCAGAGATATTGATATGAGCTCGGACATTTCTCATCAAATCATCCATGTTCATTTTACAGCTCTAAACTCTTACTGGGTGATTTGAATCGGTTTTTATTACTTTTAAATCATTTTAGAAACATCTGAGAAATGTTGATAGTTACACAAAACGTAACTGAGAACAGCATTAAGTCTTCTGAGCAATTAAAGAGCAATATATAATTAAAGAGAATTAACGATTATGAGTGTAATGTAGTGCAGCAACATGTTTCAGTGCAGATCAGCGTCATTTTAATAGAACTGAGATGCTAATATAGATTTTATTCATTTTATTTTTATATTTTCAGTTTTCATTTCAATTTTAATTTAGTTTTAGTTTTTTTGTGCAATTTTGTCAGTTTTTTTGTTTTGTTTTTTGTTTTTTTATAATTTTTCAGTTTTGCTTTTAGTTATTTTAGTAAATCAAGTTAAACTGAATGAAAATGAGAAATTTTGGCTTTTTTTTGCTACAGTTTTTTTTTTTTTTTTTTTGTAAATGTGCCTATGTAGTTTTTATTCATTTTTATTTAAACCTTTCTTTTAGTTACTTTCGTAAGTCAAGTTAAACTAAATTCCGCATTGGCAACTAGCTAAAATTTTAAAAAAGTTTATTTATTTTTATATTTTATTTAGCGCTGTCAAACGATTAATCGCGATTAATCGCATCCAAAATAAAAGTTATTTACATAATATATATATATGTGTGTACTTTGTATATTTATTATGTATATATAAATACACACACATGCATGTATATATCTTAGGGGGGGAATTATATTTATACATAAATAATATTAAAAATATTAAGTAAATATATTTATATATAATATAAATTATAGCAATATAAATATGTACATGCATGTAAATATTTTCTAAATATATGCATGCATGTGTGTGTATTTTTATATACATAATAAATATACACAGCACACACACATATATTACATAAACAAAAACTTTGCGATTAATCGTTTGACAGCACTAATTTAATTTAATTTGAACAGAAATGCACACAGTTTTAGTTTTGTCTGACTGTGATAACCCTGCAGCAGATGCACACATGTTGGGATTGTTCTGTGATTGTTGGTACATGTGACATAAATCAGTATTTGTGTTTTCCAGCAGAAGAATGAATGTTTCGGTTGATTGAGTTATTGGTGAAATCCCTAGAAACGCTGCGTGTCAGTGTAATCAGTGTGTGAACATGCATAATCTCAGATTATCATGTTCCAGCGCTGATGACAGAAGAGAGACGTCAGCGGCGCTGTTAAACAACGTTATTAAACCAGAGAGTGTGTTTCATCTGACGCTGTCTGCATGGAGAGATTCATTCATTCCCTGCGAGTGTTCAGACTGAGATCTAAAAACATAGAAATGTGCCGTTTCATGAATGTAAATGAGAGATGTTGGTTATGTTTGAGCGTTCAGTAGTTCACTGAGCCGCTGCGTTGAGAGGAACGCAGAGGTTTGGTAATAGGAACATTATTTAAAGGCTGTAGATCCAGAGGGAACGATTAAAGCCTTACGCTAATTAGAGAACTTCTAGAAGGTCTAAGAACAAGGGAGTTAAAAACAAATGAGTAAACAGAGATCTGGAGGGCCGGAAGTTATAGTCCATCCTCAGAGAATCTGTGCAATAAAGCATCGGGACTCTGTAGTTTACAGCAGCATCTGTTGTGCACAGAATATGAGTTTTCTGTCCAGACTCCGCAGATGAGCTGCAGTGACCTTACATTTGCAAAAACACCTTTTTCTGATTTGTTGTGTCATCAAACTGGTGGAAGTTCAGACATTTTTTTTTTACTTAAATTGAATTAAAATTGCATAATAGCACTTAATTTATAAGAAAATAACTGGATGCCACACACTTTTGTATTTTTCATTTTAAGTTAACGTTTTAGTCATTTAGTTGTTGTGTTTGCGCCTTTTTTATTATCAGTATATATATTTTTAAATATTAATTTGCATTTTTATTTTATTTTTATTTTTAGCTATTTTAGTACATCATGTTAAACTAAATGAAAAATGTCGCTTTGGCAACTAGCTGAATTTTTTTTTATATATACACTAAAAATCATAAAATCATAAAAAGTTTTCATAATTTAAATAAAAATATTAACTAATATCTATCTATCTATCTATCTATCTATCTATCTATCTATCTATCTATCTATCTATCTATCTATATATATATATATACTAAAATAATAAAAAGCTTTCATAATTTAAATAAAAATATTAACTAATATATATATATATATATATATATATATATATATATATATATATATATATATATATGAATACAAAACTTTTTAGGATTTTAGTTTTGGTTGACTATAAAAATCCTGATAAACACAAGTGTAATTATAGTGTTTTGAATATTTTGAAATTTCTATTTTCATTTTAATTTTAGTTAAAGTTGTAGTAATTTTTGTTTTTGTCATTTTTATTTTATATTTATTATTTTAAAATATGTATGTATGTATGTATGTATGTATATATATATATATATATATATATATAGTTTTTATTCTTTTGTTGTTGTTGTTATTATTTACGTTTTTTTTTTTTTTGCTATTTTCATGCATCAAGTTAAACTAAATGCAAATGAGCAACTTTGGCAACTAGAAAAAATGTTGTGTATGGTTTCAGTTTTATAATAACCTGGGCTGAGATGATGAGATCATGTGACAGTACAGCACACAACAGTTTGGATCATTTACTGTGAAATAAAGTGTAATGTTTCAATACTCTTAGTTTATAAATGAATCAGCAGCGTGCTGTATGTCTTTCTGAACCGTGTCATGAACCCTCGTGTGTTTCACATGTATGTTATTGCTGCTGTTTACAGACATAATAATGAGCATGTGTGCAGATATCAGAACTGTTATGATAAATGAAGACACACCTGGAGCTGGGTTCAAAATATCGATTTTGAAAAATACATGAGCTTTATTACATATTCATTCTATTTTACTGAACTTGTTCCTCAATATTTAATGTATGTTTGAATAAATCAGTCATGAAAACAAGTTATGAAATCCACTGTTTACATGTTTATATTCCAACAACAATCCAGAGTAGAAACATAATTATATCATTGAAAAGTTGTTATAAATTTTATATTTTACTATTATTATATTTTTTCATATTTTTATGAAACAGTCTTATGTGCAATTTAAATATTTGTTGACTGACAGGTTTTATAGCCGTAGTTTACAGCATTAGTTGAGAGAGATTTTATCCTTGAATAAAATTGATTCGCTGAAGCTGATTGCCTGTGAATCCAAATGAATCAACACTGAATCAAACTGAAATTGAATCGAATCACAAGCTTGTGAATCAAATGCAATGCAATGGTGAACAGCCCTCATGTGAACCCTGATCTTTAGAGAAACACAGACATACAGACGGAGAGAGAGGAGGAGAAAAATAATAATCTCAGGCAAAATTAAAAACATCCCAAAATGAAATAAAGATGAGTGTGGTGTTGGGTCTCAGCCGCCGGAATATAAAAGACAGAGTATGAAATATATATACGGCACGGGAGGCAAAGTGAATGCTAAGCTGATGTACCTCAACCATCTGTCCTGAGATCCGTCTGTCTCACACACACACACACACACACACACACACACACACGCTTTTAATAAGATTCCCTGTTATTTTCCCACTCCCGTAATGCTTTTATTATTGCAGATTCACTCGCAGGTGAAGCATATTGATCACAGGGCCATGAGAGAGAGAGAGAGAGAGAGAGATGAGAGAAATGTGCATGCTTTCATAAATCAGAGACCGAGACGAGCGACAGAAATGAAATTTTGCCCCAGAATCTATACTTGAACTTTCTGCTGTCTAATCTGCATCTGGATTAGAGCCGATGCACACGAGAGCAGAGAAACAACGCACCTCATTTAGGGAAAGTTAGGAGTATTAAGTCTCCAGAGCAATTAAAGAGCAGCGTTTGAGCAATATAATGCTCTGTTCATGATTAAATACATGTAATGTAATGCAGCAACATTCATACATGCTTTAAAAGCAGATCAGTGATGTTTAAGTAGAGCTGAGATACTAATGTGGGTTTAATTAATATTTTGAATTTATTTTTATATTTTCCATTTTCATTAAATGTTTAGTGCTGTTAAATGATTAATCGTGATTAATCGCATCCAAAATAAAAGTTATTTGTTTGTATAATATATATATATATATATATATATATATACGTATTGTGTATATTTATTATGTATATATAAATTATATGAATATAAATATATACATGTAAATATTTTCAAAATATATACTGTATGTGTGTGTATTTACAGTATGTATACATAATAGATATACACAGTATGCACACATATATTATGTAAAAAACTTTTATTTTGAATGTGATTAATCGCGATTAATCGTTTGACAGCATTAAAAATTTTGTTAAATTTTTAGCCATTTTTTGTGTTTTGGTTGATTTTTTTATTTTATTTTTTATTTGCCTATATACTTTTTAGTAATTTTTATTGCAGTAGTTTTAGTTATTTTAGCGCATCAAGTTAAAATAAATAAAAATGAGAAAATGTCTTTAACAATTTGTTTTTTAGGTTAGTTTTAGTTTAGTTTAGTTTTTTTAGTTTTAGTTCACTGTAAAAACCCTGCTTTACTGGCAGAATATTTCATTAATTTTAAATGTAAAAGTGTATTTATTAGTGCCCAATGGTCTTAAATAGTCATTTTATCTGCATATATTTTTATCAAACAATTTCGCTGCTTCATATTTTAATGGAAACCGTGATGCATTTTATTTTTCAGGATTCACAGATGAATAGAAAGTTCAAAAGAACAGCATTTATTTGAAATAGAAATCTTTTGTAACATTTACGATTATTCACAATCAATTTAACATGCCCTTGATTAATAAAAATGTTCTTTATTTTCTTAATGAACATTTCTGGTCTTAATGCGAATGTTTCCTAAATCCAAAACTCCTTTTCAAAGAGTTTGAGTATTGTAGTAACTAGTAGTCACATGTCTATGTTTAAAGTGTGTTTTGGTGTGAGTATCTTCTGATGTTTAACATCTAGAACAGAGCGAATGATTGTGATAATGGAGGCATTACATCAGAGTTTCCATCCGTCTGCAGTGTTTGTGAGGACAGAGATGTTTCAGTCATTGATCGAGAGCTTTTAGAAAACAAATGACCTGAGACCGTTCATATGAAAGCTCCTGCTTGTCAGAAAAATGAAGAATATATTTTATATGATGTGTGTATAATTCCTGCTCCAGCCAACAGAACATAAAACACAATGCCTGTTTTCATGCAGGTACTAGAGTTGACCCAAATAGTTTGATCAAAAATACAGTAAAAATTGTGAAATATTATTACAATTTAAAACAGCTGTTTTCTATGTGAATATCTGTTGAAATGTAATTTATTTCTGTGATCAAAGTAGAATTTTCAGCATCATTACTCCAGTCTTCAGTGTCACATGATCTAATAAAAAAAAAAAAATCTAATCATGAAAAATAAAATGCATCACAGTTTCCACAAAAATATTGAGCAGCACAACTGTTTTCAACATTGATAATAATCAGAAATGTTTGTTGAGCAGCAAATCAGCATATTATTATGATTTCTGAAGATCATGTGACGCTGAAGACTGCAGTAATGATGCTGAAAATACAGCTGCGCATCACAGAAATAAATTACAGTTTAACAGATATTCACATAGAAAACAGTTATTTTACATTGTAATAATATTTGAGAATTTTTACTGTATTTTTGATCAAATTAATGCAGTTTCGAAGAGGCAGATGAGACTTCTTTCAGAAAGTGAATGAACTTGGCTGTCACTGATTCTTCCAGTTTTGTCCTCAGAGAAATGCTTACATTTTAACTTACAATTGCATTAAAATGAATCTTACTGTATATTACTGCTGACTGTTTTCAGATGTATTCAGTAGATCAGATTATTTAATTCAGTTAAAAACAGCATGGTTCATCTGGCATCTCAATTACAGCGACAGCATCACGTTTAATACAGCACAGAAATGCACACTAAACCAATAAAACAAGCAGCACACTCATTAATAAAACTGAACAGCAGCGTTTGAGGATTTATTTATTTTAAAAAAGACAACAATGCTGCATTTTTTCTTCCAGGAAGTGATGTGAAGATTCAAATGAATCATTTTGTTATTCAAATGAGCTGCCTGTGAATGAACTGACTCACTCAAATGAATCAGAGAGTGTGTGTTTGATCATAATCATAATGATACAAACAATTGAATCTTGAAACTAGATGCATGAGATAATATTGATAATGAAGTTTTATTAATGTACATTGTAGTTCATTGATTGATGCAGGTTTACAGTCTATGAAAATGTTTCCGAGAATGTTTCTGTTCATGGGTGATGTGTAAATATGAGCAGAGAAATGATGCTTGTGTGTCTCCTGAAGGTCAGCGGTCTGCCGCAGTGCATTGTGGGAAATCCGCCCCAGTCAGAATGAATGTGTGGTTTGTCTTTGACTTTGGCCCAGAATTCATCACTGACTGAAGAAGATCTGCTCTCTTTCCTTCCTTCCTTCATTCTTGTATTCTTTCTTTCGACTTTGTAAAAGTTCATGAAGGTAGAAGGAGTGCAGAACCGGGGGGTGTGTGTGTGTGTGTGTGTGTGTGTGTGTGTGTGTGTGAGTGAGTGTGTGAACCGGTCCTGATGTTGACCTGTCCTGCTTTAATGCTTCACAGCTTGTTAGCAGTGACAGATCCTGTACAATACACACACACACACACACACACACACACACACACACTCACACACACACACACACACTTAACCATCTGCTCTGACGTTTCTCCAGCAGTCACCAGATCACTAATGTCTGTATTGTTTGTGTGATTTGGTTTTGTTATTGGAGATTTAATTTAATTCTATCATTGCTGCCAATATCATTGATAACTGAAGAGCTTCTGAAATGAAATGATTGTTCAAAAAATTAAAAATGATCTTATTTTCAGGCAGATTTCATTCAAACAGCTAAAAATCAGAGCAGAACTGTAGTGTTATTATAGTAAACTGAAATTAAATCATTAAATAATAATAATAATAATAAACTTTTATCTAGTTACCAAGACAACATTTGTACTAAATTACTAAAAATAAAACCAAACTAAAAAAAAAGAAAAAACTACAGACATATTTATATATAGATATATATCTAAAAAACTTTAACTAAAATTCAACTGAAAATGAAAAATATAAAAATAAAAAGTAATTCAATAAAAACTATAATATATCAGGGTTATTATAGTTAACTAAAACCAAAACCATATCTTTTCATATCAATATTAAAATAACAAACACTTTAAAATGTATATTAAAATAATAAATATTTTATTATTTAAAAATATTTTAGTTAACTTGAAAAAACTATATAAACATTTAAAGAAAGAAAAACTAAATAACTAAAAACAAAATGACTTGAACTAAAATTAAAATGAAAACAAAGTATGAAAATAAAATCTAATTCTAAATATTATCAAAATCTTTAATAGTATGTTAGTGATACTAAAATATGATTGACAGATGAAGGTTTGTGTCATGTGATTATCCTCTTCATCAGTCTTCGTTCCTCATGTTCTCGTCTCTTTAGTCAGTGTTTATGAAGACTATTGGTCCGTTTGTCTTAATGAACGCTGAAGCATCAGCTCATTTTCATTCTTTATAATTAGCTGAATGACTCAGATAAACATTTCACTGCAGAGGAACATTGAGAATTGAGCGGCAGACGAGTTTCAGATCGAATACTGCTCTCAGCGCAGGCCTTGTTGAATTCAGCGCTAATGGATGAGAAGAGGATATCAGGACGAGAAGAACAAGAAACGACTCATTGATAGAGAATAAAAGCTCTCGTCTCGTCTCAGACCCATCAAACTCTTAACCAGCGCTCACCGCTAACTAGCTGTTTGCAGCACATCTGCTGTTCAGCCTTGTGTTCATTGTGTCGCAGACGCACAGTCGAGACTAATGTCTGCAGCGCGGAGAAACTCAACTGTTTTATTGCATGAGCGTAAATTAACCAATTTGCCAGTTTTTGTTTTGTTTAGTTTTTGAGAGAATCTGCACATTTTTATATATTTACTACATAATATAATATAATGTTACTGTTTTTGTGAGTTATTACTGTATATGGTTGGATTCTGTTCCAGTGTTATTTTAGAAAAGTAAAAAAAAAAAAAAAAAAATATATATATATATATATATATATATATATATATATATATATATATATATATATATATATATATATATATATATAATTGTTTAATAATACAATTTTTTTTTTTAAATTTCAGTAACTGATTTTATTTCAAGGTACAAAAATGTTTATGGCTCTAGTTGTTTTTTAACTATTACCTCTTTCATTTGTCTTATGGTGGATTTTGTGTAAATCTAGCTGCTGAAATCATATTTAATACTGAAACTCTTAATTGAGATCCTCATTGTAACTGTTGCTCTGAATGCAAAGAAAAATCTGATATTTTTATCTAAAGCAACTTACCATTGCATTCAGTGCTATGCATGTTAATCAGTTCTGGGAATTGAACCCATGACCTCGCTGTTGCAAGCACCATGATCTACACTTTGAGCTACAGGAACTGATGTATTATGTATGTGCATCTAGCACAAGTGATTTTTGCTCAGGAAAAACATGGACAGATGAATGCAATTTCATATTGCTTTCCCTCCTTTTCATTTATCAATAAACAGAGGGAGATTTTAATGTAAGAGCGACAAAATGCATAGAAAAGATGAGGATTAGAAGCGTAAGTGCATCACAGAGAATGATGGGAAATGCAGTTCAGTCTCACAGTAGTTTCTGGTAGTTTAATTGTTTTAAACAGACTGGTGTTGATCCAGGATTGTCCTTCAGTGGCGCGTCCTCATCGCTCATTCTTAATTTGCTGTGTTTGTGCTGCGAGAGGTCACTCAGAAAGCCCTCATCGTTCATTGCCGTCCTCCTCCAGCGGCTTTATTTGTCCAGGTCACTGCAAACACTGGTTCTCTCTTTATCGCTCAGAATTGGCAGTAGCGTCCTGCGGCTCTGTAATCAGTGGATGTGAGGCGTCTCGTATCAGGAATCCATTAGGTGCTTCTCCAGGCTCTGTCGGACTATTTCATCAGTAAGTGAGCCGCAGATGCGACTCGTCACGTTTTTTACACACTGAATAATGCCGAGGCTCATTGGAAAGCAGCGGGTGAGTTTGGCCGTGTTTGTTTGAGGGTTTGAGGTGTTTTTGTGTTGCTAGTTCTGCCAGCTGTCAGAAACCCTGCCATCCCATCCCACGGGTCAGGTGACCCGAGCAAACGCCCATCTGGCACCAGCACACACACACACACACACACACACATTATTCTTTTCACTGAGCAGAAACTGTTTCTACTGGGAAAACTCTTTGCTATTCCTCAAACAGATACATTATATAAAGCATTAAAACCAACTTTTTCATTTTTTTTATATATGTGACCCTGCAGCACAAAAGCAGTCATAAGCAGCACAGCTATATTTGTAGCAATAGCCAACAATACATTGTATGGGTCAAAATTATCCTTTTTTCTTTTATGCCAAAAATCATTAGGATATTAAGATCATGTTCCATGAAGGTATTTTGTACATTTCCTACTGTAAATATATAAAAACTTAATATGCATTGCTAAGAACTTCATTTGAACAACTTTAAAGGCGATTTTCTCAATATTTAGATTTTTTTGCACCCTCAGATTCCAGATTTTCAAATAGTTGCATCTCAACCAAATATTGTCCGATCCTAACAAACCATACATCAATGGAAAGATTATTTATACAGCTTAATGTATAATGTATAATGCATAATGCATGATGTATAAATCTCAAATTCCAAAAATTGACCCTTATGTGACTGGCTTTGTGGTCCAGGGTCATATATGCCAGGATTATTAGTTAATTAAAACTGAAACAATTTTTTTAAAAATTCAGTTAAGTGAAATAAATATTAACTAAATAAATAAAATATCAATATAAAACTTAAAATTAATTTATAGTCAGCTAGTCATTTTAATTTAGTTTCACTTGAAAATGCTAATTAATAAAACTGTTTTATTTTAAATGAATAAAACTAAAAAGACATAGACAAAATAATGATGGAATGATATAATAATAAAATAAATAACAAAAATGACAAAAACAAAAAATTACTAAAACTTCAACTACAATTAAAATGAAAAATACAAAAATAAAAACTAATCTTTATTGTGTGTGATAGATGTTATGGGTTGTATATGTTGTCCTGTTGTTTTTAAAATTTGGACCTTCAGTCTGCAATAAAAGTTTGATTGATTGATAATTAAAAATAGTACTTAAAACTAGTATCGCAATTATCAATTTATACTAAAATAACAAAGTAAAGTATGTTATGCATATATATGTAGATATGTAAAAAGTATATAAAATATTGTGAATAATATGAATATAAAAATAAAAACTAATTTAAAATATTACAAAAAAAACTATATTAGTATTAGTGCTGTCAAACGATTAATCGCATCCAAAATAAAAGTTTTTGTTTACATAATATATGATTGTGTACTGTGTATATTTGTTATGTATATATAAATACACACACTGATGTTTTTTTATTATTATATAGGTGTATGTACTATATGTATTTTTTTATTTTTTTATTTACATTATATATGCAATGCATACCCAGCATACCCTTGTGATCGTGAGAAAATAATAACGCCAGAATGTTGTGGTCATCTGGATGGAAACAAGAGTTTTTTGCATGCACAAATCCACGCTATGTATATTTCAGCACAGCTTCAGTTTCAGACTGATAACACACACATGGACTCCAGTTCAGATCTGATTCAGGTTTTCCACACCAATCAGCGATCTGCATTTCAGCCCTGGAGAAGCATCTCTGAGTATCTGTCTCCAGACGAGGAGCGCAGCATCATCTTCATCTCTCCGTGTGCTGGTGATCAGCAGAACTGTGCGCTGATAGCAGATGGTGTGTGTGCTTCGCTCGGTCAGGGGTCTGAGCGCTTCGTCCTTGAAGAAGGTTCACATCCACAAATCAGCAGCAGCTCGAGCCGGGAAGTTTGTAGTAATGAAAGCATGAATATTCTTGGAAAGTGCTCGCCGATGGAGAGGCGTTTTGATTAATGCTTTTCAGATGACTATTGATTCTTTGTCTGGAGTGAAATTGTGTTTCCTAGTTTTGCTTTTTCCAACCGCTGGAGTTTGGAGGAGGAGCGAGAGCTCAGTTAGAGAACGACCCTGCTGATAGGAACACACACACACACACACACACACACACAATCTCACACACACACACTCTCTCACACACACACACTGCTGCAGCGCTCCAGTTATTTCAGTGATGCTGCATCAGTGTGTTCAGCACAATATCAACTCACAAACACAAAACACGAATCTGAATTTCATATTAATATGCAGCAACAGCAGCGTGACCTGAACACGAGAGAGGAATGAGGTTAAAGGTCACAGACAGTCTTTCACTTTTGGATGTTTTGCACATTTAAAGGAGTAAACTGGAGGGGAAAAAAGTTTTGAAACAACTTTCACTCAGAAATTGCCAGTAAATTTCACAATTAATTACAAGAAAATTGCGAGTAACGTTGAATTAAATGGAAAATTTAGAAGTAGACCGACTGAAATAGTATTCTTGTAAAACGTAAAACATTTTATTTTCTCGAAAAACTTTTTTATTATTTTATTTTATTTTTTTACAGTGCAGTTTAACCAAATATTAAAATTTTGTCATTTTGTTCCAAACATGCATGGCTTTCTTTGTTCTGCAGAAAACACATTTGAAGAATGTTGGGAACCAAACAGCATTGCATCCCACTGAACTTCATTGTACGGACAAAAATACTGAGACATTTCTAACAATACTTTCCGTCTGAGAAAGTTTTACAATGACACGAGGGTGAGCAAATGATGACAGAATTGACATTTATCCCTTTAAAACATTTTCTCACTCTTTATTTCATTTGTCTGCTAACAACATCCAAACTTGAAATGTATCATTGCATAAGAATTCTGTCATTTTGACTCATTTTTGTCATTTTTAGCACATCTCATCATTCATTCTGCAATGTTTTGGAATAAAATGTCCAAGTTGCTTGTCTTGCAAAGGCTACAGAAGGAATGAGGTTAAATATCATAAACAGTGTTTCACTTTTGGATGTTTGGCTCCTTTAAAACACTTTTCAGAATCACAAACATCTAAAAATGAAGCTTGCCGTTCCATGTTGTTGTGAAATAGTCCACTGTTTTGCTCTTTTAAAGGGACAGTCCACCCAAAAATGAACATTTGGTTATCTTGTTGTTCCAAACATTTCTTTCTTCTGTAGAGAACACAAAAGAAGATATTTTGAAGAATGTTGGGAACAAAACAACACTGGACTCCATTGACTTCCACTGTATGAACAAAAAACCCTGAGATATTTCTCAAAATATCTGCTTTCTGAGAAAGTCACACATCATCTAAAATCATCTAAAATGAAGCTCATGTCATTCCAAACTCATATGTTGTTGCAAAATAATCCAATGTTTAGTTCCAATGATTGTGTGTCTACATTAAAAATGAACATTTTATCATAAGTCTGTTCCAAACCTTACTTTCTTTCATCTGCATGAAACACAAAAGAAGATATTTCGTAGAATGTTGGGACACAAACGACATTGGACCCCATTCACCCACTCACTAAGGATATTTGACACACTGTTTGGTTAGAAATATGTTTTATCATATTTGCTAATTTTTTTTTTTTTTTTTTTGGCCATCCATTTTCCAGCTGTGTTGTTCTCTTGTCTGGCAAATTGATTCCTTTTTGTAATTAATAAATAAGAAATCACTATTGTGTTATAAGGAGGTAAAATCGGTCCTTATCAACCTCGGTTGACATGGCAACAGAATTCTATCACGTTCTTTTGGCAGTGAATGTTTCGGGTGGGAAATTGGAAAAATGGTACAAGATTGTCCTATTTAAACCAAGGAGTTAGGTCAAACGTAATCTAAGGGTGTTTTCAGACCTGTAGATCATTTGCTTTGTTCTGAAACATGGACTTAATTTGTTACAATGTTGCATTTTCTTCTTGGTTCAGTTTGCTTTCACAAGGCAACATTGCAAAGCGTACCAAATTTTGTTCATGCAAGTCACATGTGAGTAAAGCTGTCCTCTTATTGCTCAGAGTTCACTTGTTTACGTACCCCTGCGTCATTCATCAAGATATATTGACAAGTTCACTCCGCGGGCTTATAGCTGTCCTGGAACATGCAAACAAGTGTGTGTGTGAGAGTGTGTGTGCGTTTTTGTGACATACGAGGACACAAATTTGTATAATGACATGGGTATGACAGGTATAACAAGGAGAAGGTGACTTATGAGGACATTACCCCATGTCTCCATTTTTCAAAAGGCTTATAAATCATACAGAATAGTTTTTTTTTGATAAAGTAAAAATGCAGAAAGTCTCCTGTAAGGGGTAGGTTTAGGTGTAGGGTTGGTGTAGGACAATATCACATACAGTAAGTACAGTATAAAAACCATTACGCCTATGGAGAGTCCCCACTTTTCACAAAAACAAACGTGTGTGTGTGTGTGTGTGTAAATCATATGAATTTAAATATATAAATGTACATATTTTCAAGATATATACTGTATGTGTGTATTTATATATACATAATAATTATACACAGTACACACACATATATTATGTGCACAAAAACTTTTGTTTTGGATGCGATTAATCGTTGCCCAGCACTACAAATTACATGACGAAAATTGTACTTACAGTTTTTTTCAACTGCTTCCACACAAAATCTTTACTTGTTACACAATTTCTGAAAGATGTCACTCAAACAGCAGAAACACACACCAAATCTGCAAAACCAGACACTAATTATCAGCCTTTGACTGAAAACTATGTAACAAGAATCCTGCAATGACTGTTACAGTATGCAGCATAAATAGAGCGCTGCAGATACAGTGAAATCCACCAATAAACTTTAAGAAAAGTTCACTTTCATTACACTACTGTAAAGTGATCCTACAGTAGATGAAAAGCACTAGAAGAGAAAAGTACAAAAACCAAACAACTGAATATACAGTAAACACACATTGGAATGTATTATCAGTTACTGTACATAAATAAATAAGTAAATAAATTCAGCATCCTCTGCCAAGTTGCATTACAGTATTGGTAATAACGTTATTTGTTGTTTTATAACAGTTTCTTAGTCTTCTGAGAAAAGACTTTCTCTGCCTCCCCTCGACAGTCGACTCTCAGTTCTGCACAAATACATATAAGAAGTACTTTGCTACAAATCAATTCAACAGTTCCGAGTTTGAGGCTGTGTGGTACAGTATTTACAGTACAAGTCCTCTCATCTGAAGTACTGCTGCTATGTACTGTAACTGTAATGTGTGAGTAGATGATCCTGCAGGCAGCTTTCCTCATGATCATTCCATGCAGAAGAACATGCTCAACTATAGTGCTTTATATTTCATCAGCAACAAATGACCTTTCACCTCGTCCCTTCATTTTTCTTTTCTCAGATTCTTGGATTTGTGTGTAAAGTTTTGAAAATGTGTGTAACTGTAGTAACGTATTCCATTAGCTACATTACACATTTTAGGTAAAGTTATCAGACAACTTATTTTGGATGTGATTAATCGCGATTAATCGTTGCCCAGCACTAATCAGTAAGCTCTCCGGATCCGTCAGACTAATGAACGCGGATGAAAGCCGCCTCACACGACAGGCCTCCGCCGCTCTCCGTCTGTGTTTGTCATCCTCCAAGCCTCCGCTCCTCGATGTTTCCCTCGGGTGTGTTTTACTCCCCTCCTCTTTTCATTATGTAGATGTGTCTCTGCGCTCCCGCGCTCCTGCTGACTGCGTTTGCTATATTCCTTTTTTATTCGGTATATTTTCTGTTGATTTGTCTCGCAGCGGGAGTGGAGAGGGCATCAATCACTGTCACTTAGTGTCGCTCATCTTAAAGACGGGATACTTCTCGCTCTCACCCCGCCACCCGTCTGAATTTTAAAACTCACTCAATACATAAATCTGCGGAGGGCTCGGGAACCCGGCAGCAATCTGACTCAAATGTATGTTTACACGTTTACAAATGAGGAGCGCGCCGGAGCGCCGTCACTTCTGATTCCTGCGGACTCGCGCTAGCGCAGCTCTTGTTTAGATGAATGATTAAAGTTACGGCCCAGCCTGGACTCTCTCCGCCCAGCAATCTTATTTCAAGAGGAATGGGGGAGCTGTCATCTTTTGATGCATCGCCCGGCGTCCCGCATGCAAAGAGGAGGCGTGCACGTTCACGAGGCCGCGTCATTCCTGGAAGTCACTGCGCTTTCAAAGACAAAAGCTGTTTTTTTTAGTGTTCATGATTAGGAGGTGCAGGAACGTGAGCGATATCGCTTATCATATGTGACTCTGGAGCACAGAAGCAGTCATAACAGCACAGCTATATTTGTAGCAATAGACAACAATACATTGTATGGCTCAAAATGATCAATTTTTCTTTTATGCCAAAAATCATTAGGATATTAAGTAAAGATCATGTTCCATGAAGATATTTAGTAAATTTCCTACCGTAAATATACCAAAACTTCATTTTTGATTAGTAATATGCATTGCTAAGAATTTCATTTGAACAACTTTAAAGGAGATTTAGATTTATTTTTTGCACCCTCAGATTCCAGATTTTCAAAAAGTTGTATCTCAGCCAAATATTGTTCGATCCACATCAATGGAAAGTTTATATATTCAGCTTTCAGATGATGTATAATTCTCAACTTCAAAAAATTGACCTTTATGACTGGTTTTGTGGTCCAGGGTCATGATATAAACATGAGACAAAAACTCATACAGGAGCATTTTTGCCTCAATGTCTTGAATTTTAATCAACATCAACATATAATCATTTCAGTTAATAGTGTTCACCATCTGGATTACATGTAATTTTTAACTAGCTGCATGATTTTTTTGCTGTATATTCTGCCATAGTCACCACTAATCAGCAGTGTAATGTAATGACGTAATAATAATACCGCAGATAATTCATTTTCCACTCAAGTCGAGTCTGGGGAGATAATATGGTAAGTGTTGTTATAATGATGTGCGATCTGACATTATCGAGTAGGCTATAACTCAAACTTCCAGGCATTCTAAATTGTAGACGGTAAAAAGCTTCTGTATGCTTTTTATATAATTTAATATAGTTAACTTAATCTATATCACACAAAGAGTACCGTTTTTCTGCAGATATCAGCATGATAACACATTTAATAATCATTTTATACAAGTTCAGTAAAGCAATAGGTGACTTACATTTTAGACATAACATTGCTTGTTTTTGCTCAATTTTACCAACGAAAATATTTCCAAACAAAGATCACAGCACTGTTTTGCGTCTCTGAGCAACGGAATGAATCAGCTTTTTGAACGAATCGGTTGCTAAAAAATGATTCAGTGATTCACTCATTAACAGAGTCAAATGCTTTGTTCCTGAATGAATCAGCCGTTTGAATGAATCGGTTGAATCTCAATGACTCACTCATTAACAGTCACTTGCTGCCACCTACTGGCGGTTTTAATTTCACATTTCAACTATTTTTTTCATGTCTTAAATTATTTCAAATATCAGTATTCAACGTTTTATGTTAAAAACAAAACATTAGGCCTATTTATGCATCTGTAACTGCAGTTTAAATGCATCCATGTCTGAGACACATTTAACTGTGTAAATACATCTAAATGCTATTTCAGATGCAGATTCCAGAAATGTTTTCTTATGTTGGAATGAAAGACACTAAGTACCGGATGAAGTGCTTCGTATTCATACCCAAAAATACAAAATGGCAAAAAGAGTTAAGACTGAACACAATCTTGCTACTCAAGCTGTGTATGAACATTTTATATATAGCCTATATTTGTTTGCTTCTTTTCCATTTTGCATTTACTTGTACTTTTACTTTCAATACTTAAGTACATTTAAGATTTAAAAAAAAAAAAAAACTTTTCATACTTAAGTACAATAAATATCACATACTTTAAGACTTTTACTCACGTAATATTCTAAATGGTGACTTCAACTTCTACCAAAGTCATTTTCTGGTAAGATATCTGTACTTTTACTCAAGTATGGCTTTCAGGTACTTTATACACCACTGCCACTAATAACCTTCTCCTAAATATAATGTAGAAACTTAAAATTTTCTGTAAATCTGCTTTGCAACGATTTATATATATATATTTAATCTTGCATGCATCTTGTATACTTTTCAATCAACTTTTATAAACAATAAAAAAATGTACTCATGTTCATGGTGTAAATGAAAATGAATGACTTGCTTTTTATGTGTTCATTGTATCTTCAAATTCTGATATTACTTTGTAAATAAATACTTGTTCACAATTTTAATGGAAACATAGCTAGTATGAACACATCTTGGTTTGTTAAGCATCTCTGCAGTTCTGTGTGTTTTTCTAGTCTTGTCGCGTCACTCGGGTCGCTGTGACTCCCAGCTACTGCTCGCTTTGTTATGATTTTCTCTCGCTCTTTTCTGTGGCTCTCTATCTCTCTCTGTCTTTCTTGGCTCTCTCTGAATGATGGATCGCTGTGGGTTTTGTCGGTGTGATGGTTCGCTCTCCTCCTGTGGGATGTGCGCGTGTGCCGGTGATCTATGGCCCGTGAAGTTCTCAGTCCTGGTGGTCGGTAACGGGGCGGTGTATTCTCCGGGGCGCTGTGAGGAGAATGTGCATTATCTGTCGAGTCCTTCAGGGCCAGAGAGGCGAATCAAGCCTGAAATAGAGCTCTCCTCCAAAGCTTAAGCACCAGGCGATGACATAAACAACACAGTTCTTCTCTTTCCTGCTTTCCCGTCAGTGTTTCATCCAGTCACACTCAAACAGATGTGTTATTTTCAAATCTCAGACACAAAATTGCACTTAATTAGCAGCATTTTACACCAAAACTTTACCTAATTAGAGCACAGTGTCAGTCCTCACATCACCTGTATTCAAATTCATTTTGAGCTTGCAATCAGTCATTTGAGCTTTCATTAGGAAGCAACTCATAGATACTGAAACAGACAAACATAGTCACTTTTGCCTTGGAACAACACCCTAGAAACCACCAAATCTTCTTGTACTGTTAACACTATAATATAAGACAAGATGAAAGCACAGCAGGTCTTTCTGTCCATGTTTTAGAACTTGAATCTTTCTACTTTGTCTTTAAAATAGGGTCTCCAAAAGGGTTTTTTGCAGTGAACCATTTTCAGTGATCTATTTCCATATTTTTCTAAGTGTTAAGAACATTTTAATAACTTTTATTCCACTATAAAGAACCTTTAGTGGTTCCATGGATGTTAAAGTTTCTTCATGTAACCACTGATGCCAATAACACTTTATATAACAATTTAACAATTTTCAAAAATCATGTTTTTTCATTGTGCATTCCAATTAACTAACTCAATAAAAACATGATAACATGATAAAAAAAATTTTTTTTAAAAACGGAGTTATCTGTTTTTGCAAATAAACTCTTCACACACACACACATATATATATATAGTGGAAAAGGGTTATTTAGATTTTTTAAATGTTCCTCAAACTAAGAAAAAGTGGTTCTTAAGAACTGATCACTGAAAGGTACTTTGAGGAAACAAAAATGGTTCTTCTTTGTAAAACTCACTTTTAAAACCTTTATTTTGAAGAACATAGAGTAGCTTTTCTATACAGTACTAAACTGATTGGTTGGTTTAATGATCTGATGTTTAACCCAGCCCTTCATGGAGCCACAGATCAAAGCTGTCACATATTTCAGACTGATAAATAGCTGGTCTGGGATCAGGTTCTTCTAAACCGTGTCCATTATGATGTGAGAAGGTGTAAGAGCAGATTTCAGATCTAATGCATCTTTAGCGATGCCTTTGGCATTAGCTAACAAACAGCTTGAAGGTGAAGCTCTTCTGCGTCTTGATCGTATTTCAGCAGATGTCTTTATGGACTCTCTATGCGGTTAACAGGAAATCAGACGCAGATCACATTATCTCACTTCACTCTGTCGATATGTGCACCTGTTTATTAGCTCCTAAATCTAATTCTGAGTTTCCAAACCAGCTCATATGCTAAGAATGAAATTGGTCCAGCTAAAGCTATTCTAAGATCACTCGAAGTTCTCGCAGTCTGCAAGATTTCAGTCTTGTTCTGGTTCCAGAAGAAAAGACTGTGCTTCATTGTGCTTATTGCTAAAAATCACTTTCAGAGTTTCAGTAAATTATGAAGGGAAATTGCATTTAACCATTGCTCTGGTTTCAAATCTTCAGACACATTACTCAGTCATATAAATGTGTGAATGCAATTCTGACTACATTTATGTCTATTGTTAAAATAAATAAGCACAATCCGCATACGATATTTTGATATAATGACATTCAAGACATTTTTTATGTGACTTAAGTCTATATACATCATATGCATATATATTTATGTGTGACTTAAGTGTACAAATATTATGTAATATCTAGGCTATTTGAGTGCTTCTGGTTTTCCAGTGGCAGGTTGAATAGTTACAGCAACAAGTGACCGTCTTTATGTGTGGACTGATATGTTCTGAAATTTTATTTTATTTTATTTTTTTC
Source organism: Onychostoma macrolepis (assembly GCF_012432095.1). Taxonomy (NCBI): domain Eukaryota; kingdom Metazoa; phylum Chordata; class Actinopteri; order Cypriniformes; family Cyprinidae; genus Onychostoma; species Onychostoma macrolepis. The sequence goes on from NC_081160.1 coordinate 33,172,937, forward strand.
AGGAACAAAACAAGGGATGAATGAGTCATCGAATCAATAATTCAACTGATTTGTTCAAAATACAGATTCATTTAGAACTCTTTATGAGCGAGTCACTGAACCATTCACTCGACCAGTTCATTCAGAAACACTGATTTATTCAAGAACAAAACAAGAGATGTCATTGAATCATTCACTCAACTAATTTGTTCAAAACATGGATTTATTCAGGAAACAAAACAAGAGATTAGTGAGTTATTGAATCATTCTTTCGTATGATTTGTTCAAAACACTGATTCATTCAGAAGACTCTAGGACATTTACATTTAGTCATTTTGCAGACGCTTTTATCCAAAGCGACTTACAATTTGGGGAACACATGAAGCGATTCATCTTGAAGAGGCAATTCGACAAAGGAAGTGCTTGTAACACCAAGTCTCAGGCATTGTTTAAATAAGTACAAGCTAGCAAGGGAAGGAATAAGTAAGGAGAAAGATTTTTTTTTTTTTTTTTTTTGTTTTTTTATGTGTAGGTTGAAGTCAAGTAGTGTCGAAAGAGATGAGTTTTCAGCTGTTGCTTGAAGATTGACAGGGATCCAGCTCTCCGAATATGGGTGGGAAGATCATTCCACCAGCCAGGAATGGTGAACGAGAATGTTCTGGAGAGTGATTTTGAGCCTCTTTGTGATGGTACCACGAGGCGTCGCTCACTAGCAGATCTCAGACTTCTGGAGGGGATGTAGTTTGTTAATAGAGAGTGCATGTAGGCGGGTGCTGAGCCTGTGGTTGTTCTATGAGCAAGCATCAGTGTCTTGAACTTGATGCGAGCTGCGATTGGTAGCCAGTGCAATGAGATAAAGAGAGGTGTAACATGGGCTCTTTTGGGTTCCTTGAAGACCAGTCGTGCCGCCGCATTCTGAATCATTTGTAGAGGTTTGACTGTGTTTGATGGAAGTCCAGCCAGAAGAGCATTGCAGTAGTCCAGCCTAGAAATGACAAGGGCCTGGACAAGAAGTTGTGCAGCATGCTCCGTCAGAAAGGGCCTGATCTTTCTGATGTTGTGTAGTGCAAACCTGCAAGATCGAGCAGTCTTTGCAATGTGGTCTTTGAAGGTCAGCTGGTCATCAAAGATTACACCAAGATTTCTGACCGAAGTTGATGGGGAGTGAGTCATTGAATCATTCACTCAACTAATTTGTTCAAAACATGGATTTATTTAGGAAACAAAACAAGAGACGAGACGAGTGCGTTATTGAATCATTCTTTCGTATGATTTGTTCAAAACACTGATTCATTCGTAAGTCTCTATGAGTGAGTCATTGACTCATTCACTCAACTAATTTGTTCAAAACATGGATTTATTCAGAAAAATGTATTCAGACGAGTGAGTTATTGAATCATTCTTTCATATGATTTGTTCAAAACACTGATTCATTCACTGAGTCATTGAATCATTCACTCAACCAATTCATTCAGAAACACTGATTTATTCAAGAACAAAACAAGAGATAAGTCATTGAATCATTCATTCGAATGATTTGTTCAAAACACTGATTCATTCAGAAGTCTTTATGAGTGAGTCATTGAATCATTCACTCAACTAATTTGTTCAAAACATGGATTTATTCAGGAAACAAAACAAGAGATGAGTCAGTTATTGAATCATTCTTTCGTATGATTTGTTCAAAACACTGATTCATTCAGAAGTCTCTAGGAGTGAGTCATTGAATCATTCACTCAACTAATTTGTTCAAAACATGGATTTATTCATAAGTCTCTATGAGTGAGTCATTGAATCATTCACTCAACTAATTTGTTCAAAACATGGATTTATTCAGGAAACAAAACAAGAGACGAGTGAGTTATTGAATCATTCTTTCGTATGATTTGTTCAAAACACTGATTCATTCAGAAGTCTCTAGGAGTGAGTCATTGAATCATTCACTCAACTAATTTGTTCAAAACATGGATTTATTTGGGAACAAAACAAGAGATGAGTCAATTACTGAATCATTCTTTCATATGACTTGTTCAAAACACTGATTCATTCACTGAGTCATTGAATCATTCACTCAACCAATTCATTCAGAAACACTGATTTATTCAAGAACAAAACAAGAGATAAGTCATTGAATCATTCATTCGAATGATTTGTTCAAAACACTGATTCATTCAGAAGTCTTTATGAGTGAGTCATCGAATCATTCATTTGAACGATTCATTCACAATAATGATTTATTCAGGAAGTAAACGTGCTACTGTGTGTTTCTCTGTAACTCGCAGCTGTTAATTCTCATGTGGCTTTGTGTGGAACTGCTGTATTATCGTTGGCGGGTCAGACTGGGAATATCGTGTCTAAAATGTAAGTTCCTTCATACGAACATCTTGTTTATTGAACTGTCGGTCTGAGTCAAAACAGCAGCGAGATTACGAGTGTGATATTGCTTAAATCTCTGTCTCTTCTCTTGTGGTTTCACTGTTATTCTGTTCCCTCTATCTGTGTCAATACACATATCTCTTTTCTCAAACGTTATGCTCTAATTAAGATCTGTTGTATATCGAATTGAACCATGTAAACTTTCCTATGGAATCTTTGCCATTTAGGAAATCAATACAGCTGCAGGAAAGGTCGCAGAGAGACCAGACTTTCCTTCACTTTCCTCTTGCTCTGAACTTCAGCTTTTGTCTGTTGTCTCAGATGAATCTAATAGTCCTCAGGAGAAATAATAAGTCAATAATTGTCATTTAGAGTATAAATGACTTAGGATAGCAACTCAGATCATTTGATGAGAATTGTTTGAGGTCATGTTAAGATTTTGATGGTTTCAGATCTAAACAGCTTTGTGATCTCTTCTGAAACTTGCATACTGTGATCAGTTTCACGTCTCTGTTCTCCATTTAGTCTTATTGCTGTCTAAGATAAATTAATTTTAGACAGTGCATGTCCGACACCAATGCTGTAGATTACTTACAGATTGTTATCTGTTACTAATCTAATCTAGATCACATGCAATCAGTTACTACTCTGTCCAACACACAGTTTTCAGATGTCTTTTCATAAAAATAAAATATTGGCAAGACTGGTCTAAAACCAAAACCTTTTGCTTTACTACTTTTGCTAATCTGCACCTTTTTTCCCGCCTCAATTCAAATTCACTTCAAATTGAAAAAGTCATTCTCAGTTCAGCTCTGATCTGCACACAACACTAGTGTGTCATGAAAACCAAAATCAGACGAAACGGTCTCATCGGTCGAGATGTTAAAGTGAAGCTGTGTTTCTCCTGTGGCTGTGATGATCTTCTCTTCAGATCTAAGCACGTCTGAAGTTCTGTGTTATTTTAGTCCGTCTCGAAGCGTTTCGGTGACGTTCAGTTTATTTTTATGAATTCTCCGATACCCCCGACAGAAAGCCTCCGGACCGTTATACTTCATGAGTAATAAATAATCTCTTTAGCCATGACTGAGCCAAGATAAAAATGAATTGCTTTCATCCGGTTACCCATCATGCCGTGGGACCCCGGGCGTCCCTGACGTGAATGATGTCACTGTTTCTTAACTTCACCTGTAGGCTGTGGTAATTACGGCCCTCCGGCTCCGTTTCCCCCGGTTTGCATGCAGAGAGTCACGCTGAACCAAATCTGTATTCCGGATAAAAATCTGATCCTACCAATAAAATGAGCTTTTTTGGGTTCATAATGTTTGAAGCCATGAAATCTTTAACGCACCACGAGTGCTGCATTGACCTCCGTGAACAGTGTTGCAGATAGAGTCTGGTTTTACAGGATCTGTCTCTCTTCTGTCTTTTGTTTTCACGCTCGTGTAACGATACGCTGCTGTCGTTTACAGCTGAACTCAGAATGACTTTCAATTCCAATTCAGTTTAAAGTGAATTTAAATTGAGGCGGCAAACAGGATGCAGCTTCGAAATTCAAATTTCAGGAAGTAGAATTTTAAAAAGGCATGTTTTTAGAATCCTAGAATAATCTCACTTACAAAGTTTATTTTTTATAAAGAGATCTGAAAACATTTGTATGTATAAATTAATGCATTTAGGTTGATTTGGTGTTGCTAAAGTATGAAAAGCACACTGTAAAAAATCAAAAGTTGAGAAAACTTAAAAGTTTAATACAACCAGTTTGAGGAGATTTTTGTTGAACTTCTTGTATTTAGTTTATGCAACAAAAACTTGAGAAAACTCAAAAGTTGCCTTAATTTTTTACAGTGCTGTTCATTTAGATTTTACATTTTTCTGATTAGCAGAACTCCAGTCTGCTTTGATGGCTGTTCATTTTATTAAATTTTGTTTGAACAAATAACTTTGAGGGCATACTTGTTCAAATAAAACTCAATTTAGTAATATTAGTTAACTACATTAGTTAACATGAACTAAAAAAAAACATCCTTCTTGAAACATTTATTAAAGTTAATGTTAAAATTGAATAAAACATTATTAAAGTCAAAATAAAAAAATCTGTTAACATTAGAAAAAGAACCTGAGCAAACTTGAACTAACAATGAACAGTTGTATTTTTATTAATAAAAATGAATAAAAACTGTAACAAATATGACTTATTGTTGTAGTTAATGTTAGTTTTCATCCTGAGACTCACATCGTGTGATTGTCTAATAATTATTGACGGTGTTTTAAAGGTTAGCTACAAACGGGGTCAAAGTTTAACTCTGAGTGTAACATTTCAACACTTGTGCCACTGTGAAAGAACGCTTGCATCCAGTATATATCACTGACACTGTGTTTGAGGCTGTTCTGGGTCACATTATTGCAATAAATATGAGTTCTATGACAGATATTGATTTGAACTTATTGGTAACAGTTTGTCTTGAGACTTGAATTGATTATTTGATACAGTAGCCTATGTTTGTATACGGACATTGCGTCTGTTAATGATGGACCTTGTTCAGAGAGTGAAAGTCGAGGCGTGTGGAGACGAGGCGGTGGTCTGTGTTGGTCTGTGCTGGTCTGCGGTGGTCTGTGTTGGTCTGTGCTGGTCTGCGGTGGTCTGTGTTGGTCTGTGCTGTCTGTGTTGGTCTGTGTTGGTCTGTGCTGGTCTGTGTTGGTCTGTGCTGTCTGTGTTGGTCTGTGCTGGTCTGCGGTGGTCTGTGTTGGTCTGTGCTGGTCTGCGGTGGTCTGTGTTGGTCTGTGCTGGTCTGCGGTGGTCTGTGTTGGTCTGTGCTGTCTGTGTTGATCTGCACTGGTCTGTGCTGGTCTGTGCTGGTCTGTGCTGGTCTGTGTTGGTCTGTGCTGGTCTGTGTTGGTCTGTGTTGGTCTGTGCTGGTCTGTGCTGGTCTGTGCTGTATGTGCTGGTCTGCGGTGGTCTGTGGTTGAGAGGATCATCATGAACAGGTGTAGGTCAGAGAGCTCTGCTGCTGAGCTGCTGTCACACACACATAATGAGAGGTTAGACTCGTGTGTCTCGTGCAGTGAAGTCAAGTGTGTGTGTGTGTGTGTGTGTGTGTGTGTGTGATCCTGCGGCTTATTTTAACAGTTCAGCTGAATGAAACTTGTGTGTGTTAATATAAAACATTTGGCTGATGAAGTTCAGCAATCATACAGTATGTCTTTACCGCAGGAATACTGAGAGAATTGTCCACCTTATTTTTAATGCAATCGCAGTGCAGCCATTTGTAACATTTTGTTATTTTCTGTACAAAAACAGTCCGTTATGCTGCTTGATAATGCAGACTGGTATTTGTAATATGGTTAACTAAGACTTTAAAAAAAGACTTAAAATAAATGAAATGAAATCAAATATATATATTAAACAAATGTATTTTATTTTAGCTAGGTGCCAAAGAAACATTTCTTCTTCTTTATTCATTTAGTTTAACTGGATGCACTAAAATGACTAAAACTAAAGCTGAATTAAAGATCAATAAAATCTAATTTAAAATATTAACAAAAACTATCATAGTATCTCTCAGTGATACCAAAATAACACTATGATTTTATTTAATTTTTTATCCCAATCGCACTGTTTTGGTGGTGCAAATATTTTTATTCTTTGCCATTTTATTATTCTTCTAATTATGCACATATTGCAGCTAATAAATTGAAAGTCTAGCACATTTACAGAAAATAGCTGCAAAATAAGATATTGGACGTTATAGTATATTTTACCATTATTATTTGAATACTATTTTATTGCATACTATTTTTGTATTAATGTTACTAATATTTTATTCATGCATGTAGATATATAGGTATGTATTTATGTATTAGTTTGTTAGTTAGTATCTCTTAATTCAACTGTTGTTTATTTTCATAGTTACTGTATTTTCTTTATTGTACAGCATTTTGGTACAGCGTCTGCTGTTTTGCTTTATAAATCAATCTTGGCTGTTTCTGGCAATAAAACAATTAACAGGTAGCCATTGACTTCCAAAGTAATGAAAAATAATAATATAATGGGAGTCAATGGGGACCAGCAAGTGCTTTGTGTTCAACAGACGAAAGAAGTTCATACAGGTTTTGGAAAAACTAAATGATGACAGGATTTCGATGTTTAACAATATAGAGATGGAGGACGTATGGATGTGTATCTGCTCTTTTCTAGCTCTGTTTCAGTTGGAGATGAATGTTGATTCTCCTCTTGATTCGATCAGCTTGACTGAGTTGATTGGGTGTGTAGAAAACAGCGGTTTTGACAGGATCTTTACACAGCTAGTGTGATTAAAGCAGCGTTCGCGGCTGTTTGTCTCTTTATCCTCCTGTTATGACAAGAGCTGCAACGAGTGCGTCTGCTTTTAATGAGATTCTTCACTTTCAGAGTCAATAATCAGAAAGCGCTTTACACCTGAACTCATTTACCACACACACACACACACACACACACACACACACACACACACACACACACACTCTCATCTTCGCCTCTCGCAGCAATAGTGACCCGTATATGAACGATCTGTCATCATTTACAGCATTTGAGTTTCTATCTCAACACGACACAGCAGAGGATCAGCAGCTAACAGGGAACCTTCTCACAACGTTTTTTATAAGTTATATAAATGTTAGGACAAAACGTTCTTAAAGTAATATTTATGGAATGCTCTTACAACTTTATTAATATTTGATATACCTTCTTATAACGTTGAGAGAAAACACTCACAACGTCCTTCTGATGTTTTTGTATTTGATGAACGTTCTAAGAAACATTTTTGTAACCTTTAAATAATGTTATTATTATGTGGACTTTATAACGAACATTCAAATAATGTTATGTTTTAGGCGAAAATAAACATTTAAAGAAATGTTTTTTAGCCTTTAAATAATGTTATAATCACTGGATTAATTTAAAAACAATGTTGTCACTGAAGCTTACAATGAAATCAGTGACTGTCGAGCTCCATAATAGTGCATTTCAGAAGATTTTAAATATATTGCATGATATTTCTGGTCATTTTTGAAGCATTAAATGCATCAGCGCAGCTTGAACATTCTGCTAAACGTTGAGTAAATGATGAGCGAATCTCCATTCCTGGCTGAACTCTTCCTTCAACTTTCTCTTTCTTTCACTAATAAGATCATCTTCTTCTTCTGTTGTGGTAATTCAGTCTCTCACTTTCTTTTCCTCCACGTTTTATTTCTGTGTTATCAGTCTCGGCTCCATTTCTCTCGTCTCTGATACTTTATAACTCACTCACTCTCTCTCTTTCCATGATAATCCGTCTCTCTCTCTCTCTCTCTTCCCAGCGGTTTATCTCTTTTCCTCTGGGCTGTATTTCTCGTCTCATAATTAAATGTCATTTTCATTTTAAAGGAAAAGAAGGCAAAAGTTTCTTACGAGATTATTGTCAAAATATAGAGTTCTCAAACTATTTCTCTGTCAGTGGAAGCGAGATGTGAAAACTGTGGTGCTTTAAACACTGTAATCACAAGAAGGTTAAACTCACCACTGCCCTGAATAAATGAAGTTTGGATTCATTATGCATTTTAATGTTTTTGAAAGAGGCCTCACCAAGGCTGCATTTATTTGATTACAAATACAGTAAAAAAAATTTAAATATTATTAGAACTTAAAATAACTGTTTTCTATGTGAATATGTGTTAAACTGTAATTTATTTCTGCGATCAAAGCTGTATTTTCAGCATCATTACTGCAGTCTTCAGCGTCACATGATCTTCAGAAATCATTCTAATATGCTGATTTGCTGCTCAAGAAACATTTCTGATTATTATTAATGTTGAAAACAGTCGTGCTGCACAATATTTTTGTGGAAACTGTGATACTTCACCATTCAAAAGTTTGGGGTAAGTAAGATTTCGAAAAAAAATTAAGATTTTTATTCATCAAGGATGCATTAAATTGATCAAAAGTGACTGTAAAGACTTTTATCAGCCTATAAATGATTTCTATTTGAAATAAATGCTGTTCTTTTGAACTTTCTATTCATCTGTGAATCATGAAAAATAAAATATATCACAGTTTCCACAAAAATATTGTGCAGCACGACTGTTTTCAACATTGATAATAATCAGAAATGTTTCTTAAGCAGCAAATCAGTATATTAGAATCAGGGTTATTATTAATCAAAAAAAAAAAAAAAAACTTACTTGAAATAAAATAGATGTTATAGCTGAAACAAAATAAAAGATAAAATGTTTTCTTTCAGATATTTTATTTATTTTAATTTGATGTACCAAAATAACTAAAACTAAAACTGAAATAAAAATTACCAAAATGACTAAAATGTTAACAGAACAGAAACAATTACAGAAAAATAACAACCTGATTTAAAATAGTCTCTCATTTATACTAAAATAACACTGATTCGAATGATTTCTGATGATCACACTGAAGACTGGAGTAACGATGCTGAAAATACAGCTTTGATCACAGAAATAATTTACAGTTTGCTATACATTCATGTAGAAATCACTTATTTTAAATGGTAATAATATTTCACAATTTTTACTGTACTTTTGACCAATAAATGCAGCCTTGGTGAACAGAAGAGACTGCTTTCAAAAACATTAAAAAAAACTTAATGATTCCAAACTTTTGACTGCTAGTGTAACTTTACTCATGTTTGTTTTATATTTGTGCATATGTGAACATGTGATCACTGTGATCATCAGAATATTCATGTGTGTGTGTGTGTGTGTGTGTGTGTGTGTCCAAATGTCCTCACAAGGATAGTAAAACCTGAAATTTTTGACATTGTGGGGACCGGCCTGTGGTCCCCATGAGGGGAAAAAAAATATTAAAAATAGTAAATGATGTTTATCTGAAAGTGTAAGAATGCAAACAGGTTTCTGTAAGGGGTAGGTTTAGGGTTAGAGGATAGAAAATATTGTTTGGTCAGTATAAAAGTAATAGAAGTCTATGGAAAGTCCCCACAAGTCACAGAAACAAACATGCATTTGTGCGTGTGTGTGTGTGATGACAGAGGATCAATGCATCAGCATCTGAGACAGAAACAAATTGATTGCATGAAATAAAACTCCAATTAGAGATGAAGAGAGAAGCCTGTGGCGTTACTCATATTCCCATCGGTCCTATGGGACGGTCAGTGTGGGCCGGACTCTAACGAGTGGACACCAACGAGTGCCAGTCGTTACAGTGGCAATCTGAAGATGCGGTGCGATGCGGATCGATGAAGAGCGATGAAGAGTCATCTTAATTGTGGTGGGTTGATCCGACGCCTCGTTTCCGGCTCCGCTGCCTCTTCCAGCCGCTCATAAAGACTTTCTTAAGATGCTTTTTGCTCATAGTGTCTCAAATGAAGTTAGTGGTTATTAATGGCCCTGGAACTCCGAAGCAGCCTTTCCTTCTGCTCTCGCTGCACCAATAAAGCCATTTCCCTCCACCGCTCACGATCTCAAGCCACCGTAATCAAATTTTCTTTATATTAAATTCCCAGAGACATACATATGTATACACAGTTCGTCTGGCTGGATTACTCCATCTTCCGTTCGACTCGACGGGTTATTATTCCTCCTCGGTGCAGAGATGGCGCATAAAGAAGAAGGAAAGCCTGAGCCTGTTATACATCAGGAGAAAATGCTGTATTTTGGTGCCAGCTGTTGTAATCGACAGCAGCTTTCCACTTGATATTGCTGTCTGCAGACTTGTAAATGTATCACTCAAATTGAAATGCTGCTAACAACCTCCTTGAGCTCGTCTGCAGCGCGTTATGAACTCACGCCCGCGTCTGATCTGTCCTCCAAACTGCTTTCAGGACTGAAATTCAGCTTTTTTAATATCGTGCATATTTGGGTGAATCTCACAATGAGAGGTCCAGGTCACATTTCTGCATGAAATCTAAATTTAAAAAAGAAGAAATGATATTTTGCTGTTTTTACACAATGTGTAAAGATTTTTTGCAAAATAATGTCACATTTTTTACATAAATACTTATTACTCTGATGCATCAGATTTTTTATATGTTTTTTTATTATCAATGCCGATTCTCACTATACTGTAGTAAATTATTATGTTTTTAATAACAATAATTGGGTGACTCTCACAACAGCATGTCCAAGTCGTGACATTTCTGCACAAAATCTACATAAAAATAAGAAATAATATTTTGCTGGTAGAGAATGAAGCCCATTTTTGCATGATTCTTTTTTTTTTCTTTTTTTTTTTAAGTGAACACAATTTTTAACCAAATTCTCATTACTCTAATGCATGTACATTTAATGCATGTTTTTTATTTTTTATTTATTTACTTATTTGTTTTTTGTTTTTTTTTGGTCAGTGCTGATTCTCACTACTGTAATATTTTTTTATGGTTTATTATCTTGCATTATTGAATGAATCTTGCAAATGTATGTCGAAAAAAAAATAGTAATAATATCTTGCTGAAAGAGGATGAATTTTTGCATGATTCAGATTTTTTTTTTTTGCAAAATAATGTAAAGTTTTCACCCAAATTTTACATTCGTTTTTTTTATTGTTAATTTTATTATCAGTGTATTTTTATTATTTAAACCAGCATTAATAAAGCAGTATAACATGAGGTATAAGTAAATAGCATTTATATTTTCACATTAGAAATCTGGAGGAGATAAATATGATTTTGTTTAATAAATACTGTAACAAATGTATTTTTTGGCATTAACTAATGGGACTGTATTGTAAAGTGTAACCAAAATCTTTTATTTCTTTCCTTGAGTTTTGGGTGAAACAGGAGGTTTCTGGACTGTAATCTTCTTAGTTTGTCAGTTTGGTGGTCATTTTAAGCCAAACATAAAGACATTTTTACCCAGAAAAGTCCAGCCTCTGTGTTCTCGGAGGTTTTTTCGGTGTGTTTTAGCACTGCTTTGCCGGTGATAATGCTGACAGTGAAGAGTGTGGAGGAACTGAACGTCCTGCTCTTATTTCAGAGCTGAACTCCTCAAACTCCAGCCGAGTGTTTCATCATTTCTTCCGCAGGAGGAACAGCTGGAGGATCTGTGCTGAGCTGGCCAAACATGAAGGGCAAGAGCGAGTTAACCTCATTATGACTGAATCCACGGCCCACATCTCACGAGCCGCTACACTGACAACCAAAAATAACAATTACAGCCCTTACTAGACTTTCATATCATACTTATGGATGGAACGATTACCGGTTTGACGATAAATCATGATAAAATTCCCCGCGGTTAGTAGGCTATTACCGTTTCATATTTTAATTATCATTAAAGTGCCCCTATTATGGATTTTTGAAAAGTACCTTTCATGCAGTGTGTAACACAGCTCTAAGTGAATGAAAACATCCTGCAAAGTTTTAAATCTGAAAGTGCACCATGTATAAAGTTATTGTCTCTGAAGAAAGAGTCAACTCTGAATCATTGAAACGAGTCGTTTTTAAAAACGAATCCCAAGCCGCTTTAGCATTAAACATTAGCATATTGCCCACCCACTTGTTGCGCGCGCAGACCTGGGAAAACTTGATTTTCATGTTGGTCTGAATGAAAATGCAAATTCATTCTTTGCCACTAGGTGGAGCGTTTTGGAGCGTTAAAAATAGCTGTTTCTCCCACACAATGCAGCACTGCGCTCACAAACACTGCTTTAAATGAAATCGACCAATCACCGCAGATTAGCGTCACGCAAAGGAGGGGTTTGGAAAAATGAATCGTTGAGCGAATCGTTTGGGAGTCGTTGAGCAAATAAGCTAAAAATAAATGCATATTATAAGAAAAAAAAAACCTTGCATACATGTCAACCTGTTGTTGGGGACTCCTAAAACCAAAATATGAACTTTCATAGCCCATAATAGGGGCACTTTAAAACCATATTCGATTCAAATGTGGAAAAGGTTAAATGGAAAACGCATAATTTAGGCAAAAGTCAAACTGATTTTATTTTATTTTTTACAGTTTTTTTACTCTCTGGAGTTTAATCATGAACAATTATTCTGAAGGTCTAACAAACGTGGAAAGCATTTCCTTCCACATTAATGCTAAATGAATGTTGTGATAAATATAGATCAGATATGATATGGAAAAAATATTATGATCATATTTTTGTCAATATCACCTAGCTCTACATTAAAGTATAATAGTAGTCGTCCAAATGACTCACACTGTAAATGAATAGGGCACAATGTACTGTATTAAAACAAATGAATATTCTGGAAGTTTTTTTTTTTTTTTTTAAATAGTGCATGCATTGTGTTTCAGCTCTTCTGAGGTCATATGAAGCTTTGTGTGAGAAATAGATGCACATTTTGATTTGCTGAAAATCGTCAAATCTCTTCTGCGCACACGTAAAGCTTTTAAAGATCAAATGAAAGGCATTTCTATAGAAATGTTCAGGATGCACGTCATTAAGGTTCGTCTCGTGCACGTTTTTGGACCCCTAGCCAAATGTGAATGTAAAAACGTAGATTTGTTATGTTTTGAGCATGTAGTGTGTAGAGTATGTGTCGTATGAACTGCATTTATGTTACTTTTATGGTGTTTTTTGTAGGAAAACAAGTTACTGTGAACTTACAGATGCATCTTCTTTTGTGTTTCTTAAAGAAATAGTCACACTGGTTTTGTAATCAGAGGAAAGTGAGTAAATGATGAGAGAGTTTTTATGTTACAAATATTGTTAGCTTTATGATGAATTGCTTTTGTTCCTCGCTTTGGATGAAATCGCCTGCTAAATGCATAAATGTAATCTAATTTTCTTCATTATACAAGAAAAATAAATGCAATTACCAACATAGGCATTATTTCTACACTAAAAAAAGAACATTAATAATAGTGCTGTCAAGCAATTAATCGCGATTAATCGCATCCAAAATACAAGTTTTTGTTTACATAATATATGTGTGTGTGTGTGCTGTGTATATTTATAAATACACACACATGCAGTATATATTTTGAAAATATTTACATGTATTTATATATTTATATTTATATTATACATAAATGTATTTAATATATAAACATAAAATATTTTTCTGAAATATATACATGCATGTGTGCTTGTTTATATATACAGTACATAATAAATATACACAGCACACACACATATTATGTAAACAAAAACTTTTATTTTGGATGCAATTAATCGCAATTAATCATTTGACAGCACTGATTAATATTAATATAGTTGTAAAATTGTTACTATATTTGTATGTCATCAACCCCAGACAAAAAGAGTGTTTTATAAAATTGTGCTGGTTTAATTATATTACTCTGCAAACACCCTTCAAACAGAGTAAACCCTGAATCCCTGAATGAGTTTTTATCTAAAGCAAACTTTAAAATCCTGATGAAAGTTTTTAAATAGCCAAGAAAGCTGACATGATGTATTATATGATATATTTCCTCCTGTTTTAACAGCAACTCTATGAGGATCGGACTCTTTTTAACTCTTAAGGAATGACTTTGCAGTGTTTTTTTGTGTGTCTGTGAACTGATGTACTGTCTCTTTAAGACCTGTTGTGTCTGTGAAGTTTCCTCAGATTCAATCCGTCGGTCGTGTTTTAAAGCTCATATTTAATCTTGTGCGGCATAAACTTGCCATTTGTGTGACAGCAGTGAAATCAATGGTCCGTGATGTGAAATCATCATTGATGGGCATTGGGCTCGGTCAGTGTGAGGGTGACCCGAGGGCGTCTATCACAGAGGTCAAAGGTCAGAGAGGGTGAGGCGGCAGAGCAGATGGTGCTGATGCAGCGAGACGTGCAGATGCTGACCATATGCTGTTTGACTGTATGTACAGTGCACTGTAAAAAGTGATTAGTTGACTTAACTTAAAAAAAAATTGAGGAAATCCATTGCCTTAAAATTATTAAGTAAATTATCTTTTTTTTTTGAACTTGACAATTCACTTAAATTAATTTTTTTATTATAATTTACTTAAAAATTTTAAGGCAACGGGTTTACTCAATTATTTTAAGTTAAGTCAACTTATCACTTTTTACAGTGTGTGTGAATGTAGAAATTACGGTATATGAGCTTAAAACAAGTGCTTTACGGGTTTATTAATTGAAATGGAAGCGATTTACTGTACTGTTTAAAAGTTTGGGGTCGTTAAGATTTTTTAATGTTTCTGAAAGAAGTCTGTTCTGCTCTCCAAGGCTGCATTTATTTGATCAAAGATACAGTAAAAATTGTGAAATATTATTAGAATTTAAAACAGCTGTTTTCTAAGTGAATATCTGTTAAAATGTAATTTATTTCTGTGATGCGCAGCTGTATTTTCAGCATCATTACTGCAGTCTTCAGCGTCACATGATCTTCAGAAATCATTCTAATATGCTGATTTGCTGCTCGAGAAACATTTCTGATTATTATCAATGTTGAAAACAGTTCAATATTTTTGTGGAAACCGTGATGCATTTCATTTTTCAGGATTCACAGATGAATAGAAAGTTCAAAAGAACAGCATTTATTTGAAACAGAAATCTACTGTAACATTATAAATGTCTTTACTGACAATATAATGTGTCCTTGCTAAATAAAAGACCCCACATTTTTGAACAGTGTTGTAGTTTAACTGTTTACATTTATTCATAATGCTTTGAGACAAATGTTGTTTTTCATTTGTTATGAATAATCAGATCTTTTTGTTTGTGTCTATCAGGTTTCAAATTAAACAGAAAACTAAAATGACATTACAGTTTTTCTCGATTGCTTAAACACATTTTTTTTGTGGATCCATAACTTCTAACTCAATTCCCCAAACTTCCTATATTCAGGTCAAAATGAAGCTCTCCACTCAAAACAACTCAATCTTGCTGAAAAAACAAACTTTGCTCTCAGACATGACACACAAACCCTCAAAAACACACACTACGACACAGTTTTACACACTGATGAGATAAGTTCAACGTCATTGTGAAATAGAAAAGAGAAATATGTGCGAAAATAAAAATGAGAAAGTCCACTGTCGGAATTTGCTCTGTCTATATATGTTTTTTCCAATTGAAGGTTGATGAGATGTTTCTTTGAGCTCTTTCAGAGAACTGGTTTGTCATTGATCTATATTCTCTTCATTAGTGAAAGTCAAGAATCACTTGAAAAATTCATGCCTAATTGATTAAAGTCTAATAGAAATGTGTAGAAAATATGCTTGACAGTTTATGACAACTAGATCAACCATTTTGCATTTACAGTAATGACTTGTACGATGAACTAATGACTTGAGGTTTTGACTACTGTATAATACATCTTGAGCAACATGACAATAGCAGCTGATAATGTAGGAAACCGCAGACAGATGTACAGAATCAGTTGCATGAATGAACCAAAGCAATCACAACTTGATCAAAAGAATGAGAAACTTTTTATGATGTGCACAAGTGATGATGTGGAAAATCGAGAAAAACTGTAATTTATTTTATTATATCTATATTATTATATTTTTTATTATTTTTATTTAAGTTCTTGAGTACTTATTAAAGTACTAAATAAAACATTTAAAATAATTACTAATTTATTTTAAATATTATTTAAAATATTAAACATTTTTGGGTTAAGTTCATGGTGAAAATACATTCTGTTGTGACCAAAGATAAAAATATGGATGGATATAAAATTAAAATATTGTAAAATTGAGATACTATTATAGTTTTTGTTATTTTAAAGATTTTATTTTGATATATTCTGGTTTCATGTTAATTTTAGTTAAAGTTTTAGCACTTTTGTCAGTTTTTTGTTTTTTTTAATATATATGATTTTATTAATTTTTATTTCAGTTTTAGTTATAGAAATGTTGCATAGCTAGCTAAAAATTAAGTTTAAGTTTTTATATTTTATTTTATTTAAAAAAAAAATTTAATTTCAGTTAACTATAGCAGCCCTGATTTGAACAATAAAATACAATTTTAACTTGTTAGTTGAAGGCCTCTTGTTTATTTACGGTTATTCCCATCTTTCAGTCCGTATGTTACCATGATTTTCCATGTTCATTGCTCGTGTTTCATTTCTGAGATAATAATCTGCATTACAGCTGCGGTGAAAGTTGTGAGAAACGACTGTTCAAACACACTTCCAGTCAGGATCTGCTCGATACGCATCCGTCATCAGCTCTTTTTTTAATCTGTACTGTCACTGATCGATATTCCCTCACTTATAGCGCTTTAATCAATGGCTCTGATCGGTTCGATCCCGCAGACACGCGCAGCTAAATTAATTTACTGATTGAATACATTAGCAGCCACACTGATTAATGTTGTAACAAACGGCGACATGCGTTTGTGTTCAGCTGCTGGAGACTGATGAGCGAGCGTATGGACGTTTGTGTCTCCAGAGCCGATGCGGATGGGAATCAGATGAAGACGAGAGCGGCTCGTGTGGGATGGGATGTTTATTCTCTGCTGCTCTTTTGACCCGATCACTGAAGCTGTTCATTGAAGTCTTCATTTAAGATCTCTCACAGTCTGCTGTAGTTCATATGCACATATTCAAACTCGCCATGTGATGATATTTTGCTACAAATCACACAAGAGCCAAAGATGTTTGCTGTCACTGATGTGCATGATTGCTCCTTTCAGTGAGGAGTATGGACGCGTGTTTCTGCCACAGAATTTAAAAAGTGTATATATAAAAGGTAAATATAATTTTTTTTGCAATCATGCAAGATACAAACTCTGAATTGCATGATATAAACTCGCAATTCTGAGAAGAAAAGTCTGTAGTGTGAGATTTAATCTTGCAATTGCAAGAAAAAATTCAGAATCGCAAGAGAAAAAAGTCAGAATTGTGATAAAAAAAAAAAAGTGAATTGTGAGAAAAGTCAGAATTGCAAGAAAAAAGAATTTGCAAGATAAGATAAATAAGTATTGCAAGAAAAAAAGACAGAATTGCAAGAAAAAACAATTGTAAGATAACTAAGAATTGAGAGATAGTCAAAATTGCAAGAAAAAAGTCAGAATTGCAAGAAAAAAGAATCACAAGATAACTAAGAATTGCAAGAAAAAGGCCAGAATTGTGTGATATAAATTTACAATCACAAGAAAAAGTCAAAATTGTGAGAAAAGTCAGAATTGCAAGAAAAAAGAATTGTAAAATAACTAAGAATTGCAAGATTAAATGTCAGAATCATAAGAAACAAACAAAAATAGAAGATAAAAAGTCACACTTACCATTTTTTTTATTCCATGGCATTTTTTATTCTGTGTTTATTGAGTGTGTGTGTGTGTGTGTGTGTGTGTGTGTGTGTGTGTGTACTGGTTTTTGTGGTTTACGGGGACAAAATGTGTATAATAACATGGGTATGACAGAGGTATTACAACGTGAAGGTGGTTTATGAGGACGCTGCCTATGTCCCCGTAATTCAAAAGGCTTAAAAAACATACTAAATGGTGTTTTTTTTATCTAAAAATGCCTGTAGTCTCCTGTGTGTGTGTGTGTGTGTGTGTGAGTGTGTGTGAGTGTGTGTGCGTGTGTGTGTGTGTGAGTGTGTGTGTCTGTGTCTGTGTCTGTGTCTGTGTCTGTGTCTGTGTGTGTGTGTGTGTGTGTGTGTGTGTGTGTGTGTGTGTGTGTGTGTGTGCGCACAGGTTTTCCTGACCTGTTCTTGATTGTTTTCTAGTATGTGCCACTGTGTGTCTGATGATGAGAACAGAATGACGTCAGATATTTAAGCGTAGAAGTGTCTATGTTTCCAGTCAATCAGTCTTTATTAATAATCACACACTCGGACTGAAGACGAGAAGCGAACAGAGCAGAAGTGACACGAGAACAGATCTGCAGCTCACTTCACTGTAAATAGAGCAGCGACAACAACATGAAATGAGCTGTAAAAATAGAAATGTCCCGGAGAGATGGGCGAGAGACAGCATATGAATTATGAACATTGCTCTAGAATGATTGGCTCTCTGTAGAACGCTCTAGATTTGTGTTATTGATCCGGTGTTCACGCTGATTACAGTAAATGTGCTTTTCTTGAGTCATTGATAATCATTTCTTCACTCTAATAGTACATGTGCAAAATCCAATTGTGTTTTGGGTGTTTAATTATTCTGTGTTTCTGTCTTCAGCAATTAATATTGAATCCATCAGGACTAATCACATCACAGAATCAATGCACTGCTGATTTATTATTGATTCGTGTTTTTCCATAAGATTGCATTATATTTTTTGTATGTTATTTGGAAAAATATTTATATTAGACTTATAAAACAAAACTGTAGCACATGGTTTAATCTTATCCATGAGGAAATGTTCGGATGCTGAAAATGTCCACCAGAACACTGTATCCCACAATGCACTGCACTCAACCTGACTACAGTTGTCATCTTTATCATATTTCTTAGACATACTGTATGTTTGTTTTTCATTTTAAAGACTTTAAAAATGTGTCAGATATTTAATTATTATATGTTAAATGTTTAAATATAATGAAATATTGTTATAAATTTTAAATATAATTAAATATATTTATAATTATTGTTTCATCTTAAAGTATTATATTTATATATTTAAATGTCTGACTAAAGTCAAGTATTTGTGTTTGTTATTTTTAAAGAGATTTTTATATTTAATTACTGTCTTAACGTTTTGAAATGTTTAAATGTAATTAAATATGTTATAGTTATTTTTATGTTTTAAGTATTATATTTAGATATTTAAATGTCTTTTAGACTGAAAATCAAATCAAGCTTAATTAGTCTTGCGATCATCATCATATTTCTTATTTTAAAGTCAGATGTTTGTGTTTGTTATTTTTAAAGACTTTTAAAGAATATTGAATTATAGTATTTAAATATTTAAATATAATTAAATATTTGTATATTTTATGTAATTTTTAGTGTTAAATATAGATACGTAGTCTTACAATTATCATATTTCTTTTTTCAAATTCAAATATTTGCATTGGTTATTTTTAAAGACTTTTTAAAAATATTTATTATAATTAAATGTTTAAATATATATTTTTAAAAACTCAAATGAAGCTGAATGCATCCTAATTATCACATTTACCCATTTTAAAATCATTTTAAACAATTTTTTAACAAATATTTAATTATTTAAATATTGAAATGTTTAAATATAATTTTTTTACATTTATTTTCTTTTAAATATTTAAAAGTGTCATATTTAACAAAATATCGAATGATGCTGAATTACAGTCCTAATTAAATCAAATGTTTGTGTTTGTTTTTGTTTAAATGCAGACGTCTCCATGTGTGTCTCCATAAATGACTAAATGTAAATGTATTTTTATTTTTTTAGTATTATTACATATAGATATGTAAATGTAAATCTATTTATTTAACTAAAATTGAATCAAGTCTTACAGTCATCACTTTTACCATATTTCTTTTTTCAAATTCAAATTTTGCACCGATTAGAAGAAAAGTCTGTAGTGTTAGATTTAATTTTGCAATTGCAAGAAAAAAATTCAGAATCGCAAGAGAAAAAAGTCAGAATTGTGAGAAAAAAGTCAGAATTGTGAGAAAAAGTCAGAATTGTGAGAAAAAAGTCAGAATTGTGAGATATAAACTCAGAATCACAAGGAAAAATTCAGTATCGCAAGAAAAAAGTCAGAATTGCAAGAAAAAGACAGAATTGTAAAATAACTAAGAATTGCACTGATTATTTTTAAAGACGTTTTTAAAAAACATGTTTTTTTTTTAAATATATTTTTATTTAACTAAAAATCTAATGAAGCTGAATGAGTCCTAATTATCATATTTGCAAATAAATATTTGTTTATTTTAATAGTTTTTAACAAATATTTAATTATTTAAATATTGGAATGTTTAAATATAATTAAATATTTTTTCAGTGTTCTTTTAAATATTTAAAAGTTTAATATTTAACAAAATATTGAATGATGCTGAATTACAGTCCTAATTAAATCAAATGTTTGTGTGTGTTTTTTTTGTTTGTTTTTTAATTCTGACATCTCTCTCTCTCTCTGTGTGTGTGTGTGTGTGTGTGTGTGTGTGTGTGTGTGCAGGTGCATGGCTTGGAGAAACAGGTGGGCAAATCTCTGGATTACCTGGAGCAAGGACAATCCGGCTCAGTCTTCAAGAGCCTCCCATACGGCGTTCCCGCTCCGTCAGGCGGCGTTAAACCTCCCTACCAGACCTCCAGGATATTCTCCACCCTGGACCACACACCAACGAAGCCCAAACCGCCCATCTTCAGCTTCCAGAACCCCTACGAATGGGTGCGAAACCAGTCTCAGCTCCTGGACCAGACGGGCTACCGTCCCAAACGCAAACCCTCCCTCAAAACCTCCATGAAGACCAAGAAGATCTTCGGCTGGGGCGACTTCTACTTCAACGTCAAGACGCTCAAGTTTAGTCTTCTGGTGACGGGGAAGATCGTGGACCACGTCAACGGGACGTTTACAGTCTACTTCCGCCACAACTCCTCCAGTCTCGGGAATGTTTCGGTGAGCATCGTTCCTCCGTCCAAAATCGTGGAGTTCGAGGTTCTCCAGAACCCGCTTCAATCGGAGATCCAGATCCACCAGCCGCATCAGTCCACCATCGACCCCAAAGAAGTCAAAACCTTCAACTGTCGCGTCGAATACGAGAAGACGGATCGCTCGAAGAAGCCCAAACCCTGCCTTTACGATCCATCCCAGACCTGCTTCACTGAAAACACCCAGTCGCATTCGTCCTGGCTCTGCGCTAAACCCTTCAAAGTCATCTGCATCTTCATCTCCTTCTTTAGCATCGACTACAAGCTGGTGCAGAAGGTCTGTCCGGACTACAACTTTCAGAGCGAACATCCGTATTTCGGATGAGGAGGCATTTTCCATCTACGTTTTATTTGTATATGTGACCCTCGCTCTTAAAAATAAAGGCGCTTCACGATGCCATTTTTGTCTTAACTTTTGTCTAAACATCTGAAAAACCTTTCTGTTTCTGGTTCTGTGCGGTGAAGGAAGGTTCTTCAGATTATAAAGAGATGGTTCTTAGACTGAATGGTTCTTTGTGGAACCAAAATTGGTTCTTCTGTGGCATCGCTGTGAAGAACCTTTCAAGCACCTTTATTTTTAAGAGTGTAGCTGGAGCACAAAACCAGTCATAAGTATATACACTGCAAAAAATGCTTTTCTTACTTAGATTTTTTATCTTGTTGCTTAGAACAAGCATTATAATCTTATTTCAAACAGAAAACAAGATTATTTTATTATTATTTTACCCCATTGGCAGATTATTTTGCTTGTTTCAAGCAAAACTTGACATGTTTTTTTTTTTTCTGAAAACGACAATAATTTTTACTTGTCTAGAAAATCCTTCTTAATTTAATTTTTAGATATTTTGGCTGGAAACAAGACAAAAAAAAATCTAAGTAAGAAAAGCATTTTTTGCAGTGTAAAAATAGGGCACTGTATAATTTGAAGGAATTTTTCCGTATTTATTTTTTACAGGTGTTTTACCAGTATTTTGAATTTTACACTTCATTGCATGAGTTAACAGAAATGTCCGTAAAATTACAGTAATGCACTGAAAAAAATGATACAATTTTTTTTAAGTTAAGTGGTTGCAAACAATTTATTTTAGCTGCATTTAATAAAAATTTTAAAAAATGCTGAAAGTTAGTCAACTAAATTTGTTTATTTAAATGTAGCTCAAATAAATTGATTGCAAACACTTACCTTAAACAAAATTTAGTAAATTCAATTAATTTTTTTTTTTACAGTGTGGATAATGTCGTGTGTAATGAGCTGCCAGTATTTTTTCTGTTATTTTACAGATTTATTTTTTACAGTGTAGCACATGTTTATTTGTAGCAATAGCCAACAATACATTGTATGGCTCAAAATTATCCATTTTTGTTTTATGCCAAAAATCATTAGGATATTACAGTTTTTTTCAACTGCTTACACACAGAATCTTTCTTTGTCACACAGTTTCTGAAAGATGTCACTCAAACAGCAGAAACACACACCAAATCTGCAAAACCAGACACTGATTATCAGCCTTTGACTCAGTTTTCAATTTCATAAAACACTTTTTGCGAAACACAACACACAGGAATTCATATTATTTAATATGCAAATGTTTGCTTTTGAGATGTGTTTGTGATATTTTGAATGCAGTGCAAGAGATTTAAAGGCATTTTACATTTCAATTCTTGGATTTGTGTGTAATGTTTTGAAAAAGAAAAAAAAAACAGGCAAAGTTTTGAAAATGTGTGCAAGCAGTTAAAAAAAAAAACTGTAAGTAAAGATCACGTTCCATGAAGATATTTAGTAAATTTCCTACCCTATCCTATCATATATGATTAGTAATATGCATTGCTAAGAACTTCATTTGAACAACTTTAAAGGTGATTTTCTCAATATTTAGATTTTTTTGCACCCTCAGATTCCAGATTTTCAAATAGTTGCATCTCAGACAAATATTGTTATTTTCTAACAAATCAATTGAAAGCTTATTTATTCATCTTTCAGATGATGCATAAATCTCAATTTCAGAAAACTGACCCGTATGACTGGTTTTGTGGTCCAGGGTCACATCTAGAAAGAACCGCCCGAATCCCTTCAGCTCTTAAAATTGGTTTCTTTATGCTTTGGTCCGTTTTCGTCCGTCGACTGACAGGGAACGTGTCGTTTTTCTACTGATCCTGCTTATGTCTTTCAGAATGGAGACAAAAACCAGCTCAGATCTGGTCTCTAATGGTCTGATCAGGGTTTCACGAACTCGAGGCCGGTAGTTCAGATCGGACTTCACTAGCTTGGATGATGATGAAAATATTGAATGGATGAAAAATATAGATTTTTGATGTCAGTCAAGAAGGAAGGTGATGATGACAAACGTTTATTTTCTTTAGAATGACGTGCAACGATGAATCGTTCAGGAACATGATTTAGTTTTGACTTCAAGATGCATACACAAAATATGATTATGATTAACAAAATCTGGGTAAATTTGAGAAGTGAAGCAAAACCTGTAAGATTTTTCCCTTAAACTCGTAAAAATAAAGGTTCCAAAAGGTTTTTTTTGCAGCAATGCCTTAGAAAAACAATTTTTGGTTCCTCAAAGAAGCTTTCAGCGAACATTTCTTTTTTTTTTTAATGATTTAAGGAAGCTACAAAGAACATGGATGTTAAAGGCATTAATGGAGCCATTGATTCCAATAAAGAACCTTTATTTTTAACAGTAAAGAACCGTTTTTGGTTCCTCGAAGAACCCGATCAGATCTTAAAACAACCAATTTTTCTTAGATTGAAGAGCATTAAAAAAATAGAAAGCTTTCATGCATGTTAAAGGTTCTTCATGAAACCATCAATGCCAATAACGAACCTTTATTTTTAGGAGTAAAGAACCATTTTTGGTTCTTTTAAGTGATCGGTTCTTAGTTTGAAGATGATTTAAAGAAGCTTTTTCCACTATAAAGAACATTGATGTTAAAGGCTCTTCATGAAGCCATTGATTCCAATAAAGAACCTTTATTTTGAAGATGTGCAGATTCATCAGCAGAAGCTCCAAAGCTTTGAGGAAAACCAGACTATTTGAGTCGTTATAGATGGAAAACCAGGTTTAATGTTCAAAACACTGAGCAAAAACCTGCAGGAAATAACGAACAGATCCAAATGAATGTATTTAACAGAATGTTATCCACCCCCCGTATGAATTACCTTTATATATATATATATATATAATGAAATTAAAGACATAGCTTATCTATTTACTAGCTCTGAATAAAGCTTGAAGAGACACACAGATGAAATGATTCCCGTTTTATTCTCCTTTTCTTGTTTTTAAAGTCAAGCACCAAAAGGAAGCGTCTTTCTTTATTTTTGGACACCGATCAGTCTGTGAATATCAGAGATATGATAAAGTCTTGCTTGATGATGTGTATAGCATACATGGGGAAAATTGTGTGTAAATAATGTATCACAAATAAATAATTAAATCTAACCGGTCTGACCTGCTGTTATTATCAAGTGATTTATGATTATGATGATGATGCTTTAAGAAATGTGCTGACACTTCTTCTGTTGTAAGGTCACTTTACCATGGTAAATTATTGTGCATAGTGTAAAAAGTGCATTTTCTACACAATCAGGGTCGTCGAGTGACATCTGAGCTCTTTTAGAAGCACTGTTAATTGCTGACTGTTATTTACGGTAAGTATGTGTTGTGTTTGTGTTCATGGAGTGGGATTTTTGGGGTATTTTTTCCTGTGAGATTATTTTGAAATAAGAACATTTCAGTAGCAAAATTAAAGATAAAAACAAAAGTGACTATATATTTATATATGATAGTTCATCATTACGATCTCTCCTCTTCTCATGTTAAACTTGTGATAGCTTATATATTACTATGAACACATATGTAAATAAATGCAATTACACTGGGGGAAAAAAAGGTGTATCATTTAAAAATCTGTTTTATTTACAATTTTGAAATAAAAAACTGTACTATATTTAATTAATGCCATGATGCAATGACGTACTGCAATTGCAAACATTCATTTCCACAATTTACTGTAAATTTCTCTCTGAGAGAATTAAATAATTATTGGTCTATAATTAAAATAATAATTATAATTAAAATAATAATAATTAATTAATTAATTAAATATTTATAAAAAAAAAATATATATATATATATATATATATAGGCCTAATAGTATCTCAGTGATACTGAAATAAATTCTTTCAAATCATAAAATCTAATCCAATCAGCTCTAGTTTTTCTGAAAAGCATAAAATGACAGATAAAATGAGATGTAAGCAACACTTCATTTCCCAGGCTTTATGTAAGTCATGACGTCAGTTTGTAGGCCAGCGTCGACTGCGCAGCTGCCGCTTCTGTGACAGGACTACATTTCCCATGAGCACTCGCGCTTATCGTCAATCCGCTGCTGTCATTTAGGCGACGGACGAAAAACGTGCGAACGCAAAAACCTTCTGGAACCGGAGAAGTTGGGTCGCTTTACCATGTTAACACTGACATTGAGGCAACTAATCAGGGTGAGTTTATACACGCGTGGCCGCAGTATAGCGCATAATAACGCGAAAGCGAACGAAGAGCTCGCGTCATGATCGCTTGATCACATCAAAACAGCGATAACATTCATCAGTGTGCATGCATGATAAAATATGCATCAGAAGCGTTTTGTGTCGATGCAGATGTTACATGCATGAGTGTGTTATTGAGTCGCGATTGACGTGGCACGAGAGTCTGATCTGAGTCTGCGTGATTATAGTCTCTACATCAGGTGTTCTTGCTTTTTAAAAGAACTGATGTTTAAAAGCGTCTCTGTAGTTTTGTAGTCCAGCAGAAGTTTAACAAACTACAACTTTCCAGTTGCATGACAACCTTTGACAGTTTTGAATGTTTGGATTTGTGAGCTGTCAGCTCTGAGATGTCTTCAGTGTTTGGTGCTTCAGCAGATCTGTGTTAACTAGTCTGGTTATACTGGTTAGATGATGCAACCGCTCGTGAGGTGTTTCTGCATGATTCCTCTCACACTCACACACATGCATTTTAACACATCTGCATGCAGTGCTTTATTTACTAAATTGCATGCTTTAACCTATGTTTTTACATCTGATATCTATGGAAGCCTGTTTCTGCCATTGGAATTTTTTTTTTTTTTTTTTTTTTGAAAAGATAATTGCTACTTTATTGCTTTTTTTCAGTTCTTTTCAGAATCGTGAGATTTAAACAGAAATGTGAGATAAAAAAAAGTCGCTGTTAACTCTTTATGTTTGATTATCAGATGGAACAAAATGAAGAAAAAACAATTGCAAGATGCAGCTAAACTCTTAATTCTGAGAAAAAAGTCAGAATTGTGAGTGAAAAAGTCGCTGTTAACTCTTTGTTTGATTTATCAGATGGAACAAAAAGGGGAAAAAATGAATTTGCAAGAAAGAAAGAAATTCTGAATTTATATTTTGCAATTCTGAGAGATTTTTCATAATTGCAAGACAGAAGTCTGTATTGTGAAATAAACAGTCTTTTGCATCTGAATGTGTTTGATCTTTTCTGCTGAGTTTGTGTGTTTCAGTGCAAAGTTCAGCACAATAACCCTGACTCTTACAGTCAGCTAATAATACTGATTAAACCTGCTCATTTTTATTTTTCAAAGTTTTAACATTTGCAAGCTGTTAAACAGACGCTATTCACCTCAGAGTTGCTGTTTTGATGCGTGACGGCATGCTTTTATTAAACTACAGTAGATTGTTTGTTAATAAACCTCTGGCAACAGAGTACCATGGTATTCCCGTCTGATACCGTAGTAGCACGTTAAAGTGTGTGTGGTTCGTCAGTCGCATGTCTCTCATTACGTCTGTGATTCACGTGCTTTCATGCTTTTGCTGTTGAGGGAATGAGTTAAACGTGCTTCTGAATATGAAACAAATGCATCTTTTGTCTGTGATCTGATGACTGAATTAACTTGATTTAGTGAAGGGCATTAGTTAGTAGCTGCTCCCGTTCTGTAGAAAGGGTTTTACAATCGAGGTCTGAAGTGTATGATATTGATTGTTCAAGTGTTGTTGCACCAAAGAATCCTTTTCTTTATCGATCTTTTGTCTTGTTTTCCAGTAAACATTTTTTTTTTTTTTATAAATTCTTGCTTTTAAGCATAACATTACCAAAATGCTTTACTAAAAATGTTGAAAAAATCAATTTTTAAACCTGAGTTAGAAAACAAAGGAGTGAGAATAAATGGTTAGTATTCTCTTAAAACTAGCCATACACACTTTTTCTTAAGTATAAATCATTTTAAGGAAGTTTAAACCTCTTTTGTTGGTACTGGCATGTTCCTAAGAACTGCATGAACCAATAAAATAAAAATATTTAATGCAGCACAAGTTGTTTTGGGTTATTTTTTTTTATAAATAATTTATTGCAACAAAACTCTGCTGTGAATCTGATGGTGTTATTTCATTTCTTTTTTTTTTTTTTTTCATTATAACATCTCTTTTAACAGCATATAAATAAGCATATAAACAAACTGTTGTGATGTTAAAGGGTGTGTTGCTTAAAACGGTAGCTATTAAAAATAAAAAGCTATTTTAAACAAGTAAAAAGAATAGTGTAAAAACAAACGTAGTAGGCTATATTCTCTGAAAACTGTCATATCTTTACACAGCTTTGCTTCTTGAGTAAATGTAACTTGTTTTAAGGATGTTTAAACATTGTTTTGTTGTTACTGCCAAACAGGACAGAAATAGTGGTGTTTTTTAAATTATTCCGGCTTGTTCTGAACGCAGCGCAGGTTTATGAAGGGTCACACTTTCATTTATTGGGGTTTGATCTTATCAGTTGTCTTTCATAAGCAGCGGTAACCAACCACTCAATAATTAACCTGCTGTTGTTTTACATAATATGCCAAAGCTCATGTTCTGAACAGCCAATCAGACGCGAGCTTTGAGTCCACACCTCTCATTCCTGCAGGTGAAGAATTCAGTTGATCACAGGAAGTCAAAGAAGTGGTTTTTGAAGGCTTTAAAGCACATGTATGTGATGCACATCATCAGAACTGGTTCAGTTTGTGTCTTCTGGTCTGGAACTGTCTCACACTGCTCTCGGATCAGCGGCTCGTCGTCTTTATTGTGTAGTTGTGCATGCTTTCCATGTGCTGGTGAGTTACTATGGTAACAGACCCCTGCACTCTGGTTTATTCAGATGGGTTGAAAAAGTGATGTGAGACTAGTCAAGCAGTCATCTGATGCAGTGGGTTTAGGTTTTGACTGGTGTGTTCCTTTGTGTTGGCTATCCAGTAAGCTTACAGAAATACTATGGAGGTGCAGCAGGGCTCTATAGTGCGACCATTTCAGTTGCATTTGTGTTTGCACT
This sequence comes from Onychostoma macrolepis, assembly GCF_012432095.1. Lineage (NCBI taxonomy): Eukaryota > Metazoa > Chordata > Actinopteri > Cypriniformes > Cyprinidae > Onychostoma > Onychostoma macrolepis. Next base: position 33,201,091 of record NC_081160.1, read on the forward strand.
CAGGGGAGCGTCAAAGATTTCTGCTTGCATATTTTTGCATTGTTGCAGACATGTTCACAAGTCTCTGAGGTCCAAGTCACGTCTCAAGTCTTTGTTCTATTTATTAGCAACAGTTCTTTCAGCTAGTTGAGGCTAAATCGGTTTTGAAATATTTTTCATATGATTTTCTCAAAAGAAAAGGAAAAACTTAGAAATGAAAAGGTGTCCGTTTATTAATTGTCAGACAAAATGCTGCACATTTCTTGTAAAATATAAATGTCAAACAACAAAACTAAATTGAAATTTTAAAACAAACCCCAATCAACACAAATGAAAGAAATCTCATATAAACAAACTAAGGCTTTGTCTGTGCTCCTTTTGAAATTAGAGGCAACCACTGTGTTTTAAACACAACACAATCAAAACAAAGAGGCTGCAGAGAGCTTTGTTGATTATAATGAATCAATTGAATGAATGATTCAGCGATTAAAATCAGTGACTTACTGCCACCTGCTGGCAGTTTTTGTATCATTTCAGTTATTTAAATCACTTAAATCGAGCAATAGTTCTATATTGAAAATTGTATATTTAAAACATTAATCTCAAAACATTATGAATTTAATACATCCATGCCACCTCTGTAAATGTCTGTAAATTTACCTACATGGCACTTTTATGTTCGTCTGTGCGACCTTTGTAGTGGAAACTAATTCTGTTCTTATTCTTTTATTAGAAATTTTGGAAAAGCTTATAAATATTTATATTTTTTAATTTGACATATGACGTGCTTTTAATAAAGTTAGAAAAAATGCCATTACAAAGAATACAAAAAATGCCCATGTATGGTGTATTTTTAGTTTTTTTTTTAATGTTTTAATATATATATTTATGTACTGTAGTATTTTTTTTTTTTTTTTGATAGTTTATTTTTTTTTAGTACATCAAGTTAAACTAAATAAAAAATACCTTGGCAACTAGTGAAAATAAAAGTTTACATTTTTATTTCGGTTAAAACTATTTCAAGTTACAAAATTTTTTTTATTTAATATGGTTTTAATTTTATTTAAAAATAATAACTCTGGAATATGAATCCTAACACTTAACCTAATCTAACCCTTATTTGGAGATGGATGTGACTGAGATTCTTTGAGTCAAGAATCACTCTGAATGATTCACTGAGCTGATTCAAACTCATGAGTTAACTGATTCATTCTGAAGAGTCATGTGTGAATCAGACTGCGCTGCTCACGCTGTGTGCTTTTTGCTTGCGATAAAAACACGATAGAGAGACGTGTTTAATGTTTTTGTGTCCAGTCTTAATCTTCCATCACAGTCAGATCACACAGAAAACTCACTGAAACACAGTTTTATTTTGCTGTAGATTCAGGAAACAATCACAGTATTTCAAGTGTTCTGAAGATCCATGAGAATCATTTAGTTCCAGCAGGTTTTAACAAATGGACAGTGAACCTCTTCTTGATTCTCAGTCTGAAGTTACAATAAAAGCGACACACACAGATGATTGAGCGACCGGCTCTCATATCTGAAGCTTATTTTCATATTCAGATTGTCGCCTATATATTCAGGCATGCTTAATAATTGATCAGGATATATTTTTAATACTTTCATCTCTATTTTTAGCCACTAGAGTCCCGGTTTGAAGCTTTCCGGGGTTCACTGGCAGATCTCGACTCTCAAATCCAGCGCCGGCGCCTTAATCTAGATACATATTAAATTGCTTTCTCATAGTGAAATATTCCAGCGTATGGCGCAAAGTTTCCCGCTCTTTCACCTCGACGAGCGCAGAAGTGTCCCATCATCAGTGTTGGGGAGTCACTAGTTACATGTTACTAAATTGCATAATCTAATTACAAAATAAAAGTAATTGTAATTAAATTAGTTACTTATGAAAATGTTAACGATATTAATTTTTTTCACACACCCTCACATATTTAATTGATTTATTTCATTAATTGCATTGACTGCTTTAAAATATGAGACACCAATGTTTCAGGAGTTTAGGACACATGCTTATTCCATAACTGTTTTATTTCCTGTTTGGGTTTATGTATATGCTTTATTTATTTATTTATTTTTAATTAACTCTTTTTTTCCAAGGCATTGTTGGATGCCTGTGCTTCCTGTCATAAAAATATGATTTCAGAAATATCATAGCTATTAAACTATTTCTTGTTGTGGTTTTAAATCTGTATTTAACCTCAGAATGATCTCAAAGTAAGTCTGATTTTGTGGTGGCTGTGCTTTAAAATTTAATTATTATAATCTTAATTCAAGTGATGAAGGATTTCGAAAATGACAGTAATCAGTGTTGAGTACTGCTGTTAAGATTAACCCTGCTTTACATGTTTTAAAATGATTAAATTGAAATAGTTACATTACTTATTACATTTTAGATAGGGTACACTGAAAAAAATTTAATTTACAGTACAAAAAAACAGCAGCTGTGGTTGCCAGAATTTTTACTGTAAAAAATACGGTAGCAACATTTTAGGTTTTACAGATTTAACTTAAATTTACATTTAAATACAGTAATTTTGTTAACTGATATAATGTTAATATAGCAACCTATGGAAGTACCGAAATCTGTACCTCTTCCAAAAACGGGATACTACTGTAAAAGTACATGTAATGTCCAATATTTACATTTACATTGAGTTATTTAACAGACACTTTTATCCAAAGCGACTTACAAATGAGGACAATGGAAGCAAGTCTATAACAAGTCTCAGTTAGCTTAACACAGTACACGTAGCACGGTTTTTCTTAATTATATAATAAATAAAAAGGAAACTGATAGAATAGAAACTGATAGAATTTTTGCTTTTTCATTAATTGTATAATAAATAAAAAGAAAACAAATAGAATCCAAAAAGGATAACAAATCTAGTGTTAGTTGTTTTTTTAATAGAAAACAAGCAGTTAGTAAATGAATAGAATGCAAGTCTAAAAAGAGAATAGAATTAGAATAGAGAGTGCTAGAATTAGAGGGTCAGATAAAGATGGAAGAGATGTGTTTGTACACATACAGATACAGGTTTTCACCGTATATAGTAGGGGAATTTACCATTTACCAATGAATAGGTTTTTTACTGTAGCATTTTTACAGTCTTTTACCGTCATTTGGTACAGTGTAACTTGTAATTACATAGGTTACAGTAACCAAAGTAACCTTCCCAGTAGACCTGTCATGATAACAACTTTTTGTTGTGTGATATATTGCCCCAGAAATAATTGCGATAAGTGATATTATTGTCATTTTAAAGACCATTTTATGCCACTGAACATATAATCATAATGTAACGGCATAATAACGCAAGAAGGCCTACACACTTCCAACTTTTAATTTTTAAGAATATTTAGATCATGGAAATTAAGTATCAAAATATTAGATACCGTAAAAACGTGAATAAAAAGTAAATGCACTTTTTGTTAGAAAATGTTTAAAGTAACAAGTAGAAAAATGCACAAATGCACTTGTGTGGAGATTTTTCCATCTACAGATTTTTCCCTGGTCTTCTTTTCTATGTAAATTAAGGGTGCATGGTATTGCTGAAAAATACAATCCCTACTTAGCCTTTGAACAACTTTAAAGGTGATTTTCTCAATATTTAGATTTTTTTGCACCCTCAGATTCCAGATTTTCAAATAGTTGTATCTCAGCCAAATATTGTCCGATCCTAACAAACCATACATCAACGGAAAGATCATTTATTCAGCTTTCAGATCTTGCATAAATCTCAATTTCACAAAATTGACCCTTATGACTGGTTTTGTGGTACAGGGTCACATATTGTGCGATAAGTCGATATAGTGATTATTGCGACAGGTCTACTGCCCATCATGCACCGGTGAAGTGCAGACGTGCTCCGTCTCTCTGGATTAGTGCCATAATGTCGCGGGCCGCTCGGGGAAATTGGCTCTCCACACTCCTGATTGTTGGTGTCACTCCCTTTGGCCCGGCGCTCACACTCGCTCCTCCTGACGCCCGTGTCATTCTGCGCCCAATCGGACGGCAATTTGCGGCGGCGGCTCGTCCATTAGTCGTGTCATCCGAGCGATGTTCCTGACCCCGCGCTACTCTGCTGATTGTTGTCTAGCGCCGGCGTGATGGACAGCAGTCATCTGTAAAATTGACTCTTTGCTCTGAAGAGAAAGGAAGTAACAGAAATAATCAGCAAAATGAAATGTTTTCTTTCTTTTTTTCTAAACTGCAAAAGCAGATATGAGCAGACGACATCTGAGATGATGAAACAATACATCCATCAGCTGTGTGTGAGAGAGAGAGAGAGTGTGTGTGTGTGTGTGTGTGAGAGAGAGAGTGTGTGTGTGTGTGTGTGTGTGTGTGTGTGTGTGCACTTGTACAGCTATCTTTGTGAGGGCCGGTTTGAGTTTTAGACCATCGGAGTGAGGACAATCTTGTAAAGTGAGGACATTTTGGCCGGTCCTCACTTTCTGGGACCCCTTTAAAGGCCTGTTTGAGGGTCAAGACTTGGTTTTAGGGGTCAGGTTATAATTGGGTAAAGGGTAGGTTTAGGGTGAGGGTTTGGGTGAGGCACTTAGTTCTGAAGGTTAGGGTCAGGAGCTGGAGATCGCATTGTGTCAATGTATGTCCTCACAAAGATAGCTATACAGAGTTGTTTGTGTGTGTGTGTGTGTGTGTGTGTGTGTGTGTGAGAGAGAGAGAGAGAGTGTGATCTGTCATCTGTGGCTCCCAAAATAGTTCAGATCTGACCCTTGTTTCATTTATTTGTTGTTTCATCCTGTTTTCTCTCTCAGTGTGTTATAATAATAAAATTATAAAGTGCCGAATATTTGTTTTTTATGGAATCAAGAAGCATTTTGCTGGTTGACAAATATTGTGTTCTATTAACTTATTTTATTGCAGCATGACAATTTCAGATGAAATATATATGAATGTATAAGAGAAAGTGTTGATTTTAAAAGCTGCTTTATAACCATTTTTAAGTTTAAGTTTTAAATAATTAAGATTTATTAATGTGTTTAATGAAATCTCTTCTGCTCACCATGGCTGCATTTATTTAATTAAAAAATAAAGTAAAAATTGTGAAATATTATTAGTTTAAAATATCATTTTTTTTTTGTCAATATCGATTAAACTGTAATTTATTTCTGTGATGCGCAGCTGTATTTTCAGCATCATTACTGCAGTCTTCAGTGTCACATGATCTTCAGAAATCATTCTAATATGCTGATTTGCTGCTCAACAAACATTTCTGATTATTATCAATGTTGAACACAGCTGGGCTGTTTTCAAACCGTGGCACATTTTATTTTTTAGTATTCACAGATGAACAGAAAGTTCAAAAGAACAGCATTTATTTGAAACAGAAGTCTTTTGTAACATAAATGTCTTTACTGTCACTTTTCATCACTTTAATGTGTCCTTGATGAATAAAAGCATTCATTTCTTTTAGAAAGCATTAATTTCAAAGTCTTTGAACATATTTAAGTGTCACATTTTGATCAGTACATCACTCCCAGACTTCCACTTCTGTTATTGTAGAGTTATGATTATTCTCTGTTATGTCTATTTCAGAATGAGTGTGTGATGATGATCAGTGGTTTGTCACGTCACATGTCAGTCAGATGGTCTCTTCCTGTCTAAGTGGGTGGTTCTCGGCCACTGCAGTGACTCCTGGGACACACACACACACACACACACACACACACACACGTACACGTCTGTGTCCCTGCAGCAGCGACAGTGAAGGACACTGCCCGTGTGTGTGTGTGTGTGTGTGTGTGTGTGTGTGTGTGTGTGTGTGGCCTAGAGAGACGGGTGAACACACTAACAGAAGTCTTGCACTCTGTTCATTACATTCATGCATTTGTCAGGCGTTTTTGTGACCTACACTGCATTAACTGTGTGTGTGTGATTAGTTCATGCTTTCCCTGGTAATCAGAGCCAGCAGACAGCAAACTCTGTGTTAGTGTTTAGAGCAAGCCGAGTCTAATATTTAATTATGTACTTATTTATTAATTATTCACTTCTTTATTATTTTCATTGTTTATTGACTTAATTTTTTACTAATTTGTGTACTTATTCAACCATTTCCTTATGTACTTATGAATTATTTATTTTATTTATTTACTTATTTGTTCAATCTTGCACTTAGTTAGTTAGTTAATTATTTGCTTATTGATTTGATTATTTAGCTAATGTTTTGCGTTAAGTTCCATTATATACATACTTATTAATTATTTCCATTGTTTACTCATTTATTTATTTGTTTAATTATGCACTTATTTATTTAATGATTAATTTCATTATTTCCCTAATGTTTTACTAATTTATTTGCGGTTTCATTTTGTACTTATTTATTAATTAATTATTTTTACTTGTTTACTTATTTAATTGTTTCATTATATACCTGTTTATTCATTATTTAATTATTTATTTCCATATTTTATTTACTTATTTGTTTGTTAATTATGTACATATTTATAATGGGTCAATGACGTGACTCCTAAGTTTTCTGTCCGATTGCATTTTCTCAGTTAAAATTGGTTCAAATGCATAAAAAAGATGCCATATATATGAAGGGCCTCTCCCATCCAACTCACTTTAACTTTTCAAAAAAGATTAGTTATTTGTACTTTTTCTGTTATTCAAAGTGTCAAAATATCATGTGGTGCAACCGTCCAGCCATAACTTTTTTTTTTTTGTAAACATCTTTGAAATTACCCTAAATGTATTCAGATTAATTTTCTGCACTATTTGGCATAATTTCCAAAGTGTTTTGTAATACTGTATAAAATTGCAAAGCATTTGTATTTATATTTCCGTCATAATATACAAACAAACTTTGTCCGATGATTTCCATTTTATGAAATATCATGTGGTGCGACCATCAAGAAACTACCATTTTGGGACTTTTATGTTGAAATCCATTCAAAGATAAGACTTTGCATCATATGCTTCCATGGGTCCTTGGCAAATTGGTATAAGGCAGGTTTGTAAGTCTCTTTCAAATTTGGAAAAAAATTATCTTTTTAATGGCTGGTATGTAGTTACCACATTTGAATATCATGTGGTATGACCTCAAAAAAATAATGAATAATAAGTTTTATTTCTGCAATTACTTATTTTAATTATAAATTTCATAGTGACCTTTTGAGGGAAGCTAGCTTGTTTTGTTTAGGTGACAAATTATGTGCTTGTAAAGTTTGATTAAATTTGAATATATGTGGTGCGACCACTGCAGAGTGTTTTCCATTATAGATATATGTCCCAGATTGGTAGTTTTTTTTTTTTTTTTTTGCTTTTATATTCAGTTGATGTTTATATACATAAAATACTTTTAGTATAATTTGGAATATATTTTTGTGCAATTTGGTTAATTTCAGACTGTTTGTTTAATCTTTGTACAACATGAGAAAAACTGCAAAAAAATAAAAATAAATAATAATAATTCAGAGCATGTAATTTTAGTTTTGGTAATAAGGTATTTATTAGTCATTTATTATTTATTTATTAATAACTATTTTAATCTATTCTACCAGATTATACTGCCAAGCAAAGTAAAATAAACACTCACCATAGGCAGCATGTTAGTTCTGACCCTGCAGTCTTGCACAAACTCCAGATGTCATTTTCTACTATAAGAAACATGTTCATGTTGTCATCTCAGAACCTGAGCCAGCAACCTCCCCCTACTCTAAATTGACCTTTTGCAAAGACCCACCCCCCCTTAGTTACTGTTGCTACGTCTGACAAACCATGGCACTTTTTCGGCCACACATCATGTTCTCACGCATTGAAAAATACATCACGGAGCAAAGAGGACACTGACAGACAAGACAGAGCTGGTTACTTTTAGTATGAAACAAAGCTCTTAACATGTCGTGACAGATCGCTGTAGCGCCTCAGTTCAAGCGACATATGAACCAATCATCTCGTCATCTTTACTAGTCATGAAATAAACATGAATGAACATCAGAAGGTATCTTGTTTCAACCATGTAAAGATGTCAATACACACCATTTTTCAAGTTCAAGTCCACCAACGTTAATTTACTCTCCTGTCTAGTTTGTTTTTCGGCGTTATAATATGTGAGACTGCCTGTTAATCAAACTCTCAGTGAAAGTGTCAAGTGAGCAGCCAATATTGGGCAAAGTACAGAAATAACTGGGGCTAAAGAAATGCCTGCAGTTAATGCCACGTGCTGCACTTTTCACACGTCTCTTTAAATAGATTTTTAATGATATAAGGTATTTTTGTCATTTGGGGCGACCACTCATCATGTGGTGCGACCAATAATAGCAATAGCTGTATTAAAATAAAAATAAAATATCTAATTTCTGTGGTTGAAATATGAATCACTGCTACAGTATGCTTAAGTGAATGGTATTTTTAAAGCATTTTTATCAGTTTTATTCAATTTGCAAGAAAAATAAGTCTGTTAACTACATTTAAGAAGGCTACTCTGAAATTATAGAACAAAAATAACATCATTATTTACAAAAACTCAAATTAAATGCAAATACTTTTTCTAGACACTTTAATTACTGAGAACATTTTTTAAAAATGTTAAGCATGTTAAGGAAATTATTTAATTTGAATATAAATCATGGTTGCACCACATGACATTTAAGGCTATGGCCAATTAATCTAGATGGGAAAAAAAACTAATTTTAATATGAATTTGTGTACACAACAGTCTTAATGTTTGAAAAGTACAGTAAATATTATTATTTTTTGTATTTTAAAATTGCCCTGTCGAAAATCCTTATGCGTCAATGACCCGTATATATATTATTTACTTATTAATTTGATTAGTTATTTATTTACTTATTGAACTGTTTCATTGTGTACTTGTTTATTAATTATTTCTTTATTTCATTATTTTATATTTATTTACTTATTTATTTGTTGAATTATTTACTTATTAATTGGGTCATTCCGTGTCAACTCAACCAGAGGTCCCCGGCTCAAATTTTTGATTTTGCTAATATTTTTTTCTGAAGCATGTATCTAAAGCATGTATCTAAACATGTATAGTGATGAAAGCCAAAATATTAAATGTCGTGGATGAATATTTACGGAGTAATCCACTGTTTTGTAGAGGGGGGTCTAAATGGCAATTTTCACCTGAGATTCAGAGCCAAATTACAGGAGGGTAAAAATGACTTCAGAAAGATGGTAGCATCACAATGTTATTTTTACACGGAGATTAGTAGGTCTGTTTGTAAAATATGTTGACACTAGCAATCTTCGTTGCATTATGTGCCAATGGTGACCATTCCAAAATGGGGAAACAGCACTTTTCATGTTTTTTCTCCAAAGTTTGCATGCCTGTAACTCAAGAAGTATTAAAGATATCTTAATGCCCTTTTAGATGTTGGGTCTTAACAAACTGTCCTTTTGGTATGTTCATTTTAAGACCCTATATGGTTCAGTTCCAGAGATACTGGAATTTCAATATGGCTCCAGGAATAAATTGATAAAATGTACACATTTTCAGTGGTCAAAAACTAAATGTGGGTCAATTTGCAAAAATTTCCTTTTAAAGAGGAATGTCTGAAGAACAAATAATGTTGAAACTAGAGATGTATCTTTTTTTACTTCTGTTAAAATAACTGCTTTGAACATACCTGTCTGAGTGCCATAAATATTATTTTTCTAAAGTTTGCGCACCTGCAAACTTTGGAGAGAAAACTTGAAAAGTGCTGTTTCATCACTATACATGTTTATCTTTCTTCAGAAAAAATATTAGCAAAATCAAAAATTTGAGCCGGGGAATTTTTTTAAAATTTGGTTTGATTTGACACTGAATGACCCAATTACATTTTTAATTTATTTAATTTTTTACTTATTTAACTGTTTGCATTAATGCATTTTGCAGACGCTTATACAAAGCAGCTTGCATTGCACTGAAGGGGTGTGTGTGATCAGTTCACGCTTTCACTCCAAACCGTGTGTTTGTGTTTAGAGGAAATTGAGCCTGAAATACAACAGGACATCGTTCTACGTGTTTGCAATAACAAGGCATTCACTACATAATGCAATTAACATCTGTGTGTTCAGTCCGAGGGGCTGATGGGAACATGCAAGCGTCTCAGAATCGGCTCAGGTTTTAACGCTCAAACTCTTTCTGGTGATTGTGTCGCAGTCATTAGTTGATGGGACCCCTGGGGGCCGTTACGCCCTGCAGTCGCACCGAATGACAGACGGACGTTTGCTGTGATGCTGGAGTCCGTCTTTCAGACGAATGCGCCGGCATCGCTGAGCTAATTGTTTTTTAATAACAGATTTTAAGTGAGCGATTCGTCAGGGCCCTGTGAGGGCCTCCATTAGCGTTATTACTGTTAATTATGAAGCGTTCGGTTCAGTGCGACAGTTCAGATGAATCCGGGATCAGAGGTCAAAGTGAGAGGAGCAATAAAGACAGTATTAAATAATATCAATAATGAAAATCCACCATGCTACAGTAATGATGTGAGGCGGTTTTACCATGGGACACTCAAAGGTTTAGACAGCTTCATTCTTTACTGTTGCTCTGAAGTTATAATAATAAAGTCATTAAAACACACAAATGTTAATCATATGTCACGCATACTCTTTCTTCTCGCATTATAAAAATCATAATTTTCATTTGATTTAACTTTGTTATTTGTGTACTTATTAATTATTTGATTATTAATTTGATTATTTATTATTTAACCATTTCATTATATACTTATATTATTATTCACTTAATTATTTTGTTTATTTCCTTATGTACTTATTTACTTATTTAATTAATAATTTCATTTTTACTTAAAATTTTTTACTCAATTTTATACTTATTTCTTAATTATTTAATCATTTATTTACTTATTAATTTAACGGTTTCATTGTGTACTTATTATTCACATTTAATTATTCCATAAGTGTATTTATTTATTTGTTTAATTATATACTTCTTATGTACTTATTTATTTGCTTAATTTTTTACTTATTTCCTTATATACTTATTTAATATTCAAAGAATATAAATAAAAAATAAGTATTTAAATTATATGTATGTACGTGTATATATATGTAAATAAATATTTATTTTACTTTCTAATAATCTGGCCTTGTGTACTGTGAATTGCTGACTTTAAAGAATTGCATGTGATGTTCCTCATTTGTATGTGGCTTTGGATAAAAGTATCTGCTCTATGCATAATCATGTATTTATTAGTTTGTTTATGTGATATGTAGTCGTGTTGTCAGCGGGATGGTGTTGAATCAGTTGATAACTCTTTTAAAAAAAAAAAGCCGTTTCAGAGGGATTGTGTGAGAATGAGCAGCTGACGGCTCATTACTCCACGTCCAGACATTTACATGCTTTTTCCCATGGACTTCAAAAAATACTGTGGCACTAGCTTAGTGCATGTACAAAAACATAGTAATACCATGGTACTTTTGGTGTTTTTTGTTCTTGAATGCAGAGGAGGATCTGTAAGTTCAGAAAGTGAGTACGCTTGAAATTTGTCAAGCATGAAGCAGCGAAGAAAGAAACGACACGCATAAACCCTTAGTGTGTGTGTGTGTGTGTGTGTGTGTGTTAGAGAGATTAGATAAGCAGTTATGCTGAATTTCCACTCAGCTGTAAAGTTTCTGTTAAGAGTTGCTGATTGGAGCAGAATTAAAGCGTCATGCTGATTATTGTATCTCACCAACGGCCCGTTACACACACACTGTACAACTGTAGAATTCATTTCACTCTGTTTCTGTCTGTGTGTCAGATATTCTGGCCTCAGTCGCTCTCTATATTTCATGTTTTTGTCAGTCGTGATGCTGCATCTTAAAACCTCAAGTTCACAATCAAGATCCTGTTTACACGCCTTCATGCATCGGATCTGTGCTTCATGAGGATATATTTATATTGTGCTTATTAATGCACCATCATAAATCCATATGAATCATACTGCTCTTACATAATATATTAATCCAAAGAGCTATAAAATATTTTATGCTACCGAAATATTTGCTTTCTTTATAGTAATGGTTCATATATGCATCTAATTATATTATATTATATAAAAAAATTATATTTAATAATATTTAACAAATATTTAATATAAAGTATGATGCACATTTAAACTCTAATGAAGAAGCAAATGTTTCAATAAAATATTTAAAATATTTATAAATTTTATATGTATATAAGTGCTGTCAAACGATTAATTGCATCCAAAATAAGTTTTTTGTTTACATAATGTGTGTATACTGTGTATATTATGTATAAATAAATACAAACACATGCATGTATATATTTAAGAAAAATGTTATGTTTATATATTAAATATATTTATATATAATATAAGAATATAAATGTATATACATATATTTTCAAAATATATACTGTGTGTGTATTCATATATAAATAATAAATATACACAGTATACACACATATATTATGTAAACAAACTTTTATTTTTAGGATACGATTAATCGTGATTAATTGTTTGAGAGCACTATTATTATAACGAGTGCAAATGATTTTATACAACAGTTCAGTAAATAAAAAGTTAATATTGTTTTATATTTTAAACACAATATTGTCTGTTTTTGTTCAGTTTTGCCAACAAAAATATTACCTATACAGAAGAATTGTTGTGCATCTCTGAGCTACGCAGCGGTGTTTAGTTTCTGAATGAATCCACGTTTTGAACAAATCGAGTGAATCAATGATTCAAAGGCCCATTCGTAAAGTGAGCCGTTTACTTAAAGGGATAGTTCACCCAAAAATGAAAATACTGTCATTAATTACTCGCCCTCTGTCGTTCCAAACCTGTAAGACCTTCGTTCATCTTCGGAACACAAATAAATATTTTTGATGAACTCTGAGAGCTCTCTGACCCTCCATAGACTGCAAGGATCCTAACACGATCAAGGCTCAGAAACATAGCAAGGTCATCGTTAAAATAGTCCATGTGACATCAGGGGTTCAACCGGAATTTTCTTCTCCCCGAGTTACCATCTTCCACCATTTTGGAGAGTACCCCAGAACATAATCAGCGGCGTTTACGTTCAGCATTTGTGCGCTGTCTACTGAACTGAAGACGGTAACTCGGGTCTGTGGGAAGTCTATGGAAAGTCCCCACAATTCACAGAAACAAACGTGTGTGTGTGTGTTTCAGCCGGTGTGCCGTGTTTCGGCCACCGTCAGATCTCAGCATTCAGCGGCGGCGTTCTCTGATGACGAGCGCTCGTGGACGGGACAGGAGAGTCTGTCTCAAGACGACCCTGAGATGTGGGAGCTTCTGCAGAAGGAGAAGGACAGACAGTGCCGAGGACTGGAGCTCATCGCCTCCGAGGTGAGACTCCACACCACTTTCAGATTAATGGGGCTGCCCTCTAATAGTCAACTAATCGTTAGTCGACCAGAAGAGGCTTGGTCAACCAAAATTGTATTAGTCTCAGAAAATGTTTTTTAAAAATTCACATTTGAAGTCACGCAGTCCGTAACTAACAGATAGTTAACTGCTAGTCTGTAGTGCTGTCAAAAAATGTTTATATTTAAAATAAGAATCCACATTGAATTTTAGGTGTGCGTTATCAGTGGCACACGAGATGCGATGACGATGTAGGTGTCGTGGCATTTTAATATTTTTTTTTTTTTTTAGTCTATCCAGTTGAACCCACTAGATGCTGCGTTGTTGGTTAAAAATAATGCAGAAAAAGAGAGCATCAATGCAGAGAAGATGCTGTTTACGGCAAAACTGAAACCAAGCCGTTCACACAGAATGCATATTTATCACATTTTCTATAGAGACATCTATCACCGTTGCACTCGCGTCTCGCACAAGAGCGCCGCATGTTTAGAAACCCATGTAAAATTAATGTAAGTTCAACTTTTAAAAAAACATGTCTCGAGACTTTGTGTTTTTCCCATCCCACTGCATCTCGTTTTTAAATTAAAAAAGTACTCTTTGTGATTGGTTTTCAGTCCTTTGTATTAAACTATACATACATGATTCTGTTTTGTTTCTAATTGTTTAAGCAACTTAATTAATTATATATGGTTTATAAACATTATTTTAAACATTATGAACTTTTTTCAAAGATAGTCTTGTTTTATTATTGCTTTGAAGAAACGTGGATTAGTAATATTTTGCTCTGCGCCCTCTTGTGGCATCAGGAGAGAAGCCAAAAGCTTTTTTCCCCCCCTAACAGAAATTATGCCTTTTAAATTAGAATATAATTGAAACATATTTTAGTACAAAGTTCGAATTTAGTTTTTCAGCCAATTTGACAGCCCTTCTAGTCTGTGGTAATACAGTACATGGGGCAGGACATCCAAACGCTCGCCTATCATTCATCGACCTCAAATATGACTTGTCATATGAAATATGTAAGCATTAGCAACTTTACATGGCAGCTCAATCTAATGTTATCCTAGAGAAATGTGCGCTATTCAAGTGTTTGTGTGGAGTGTGGAGCTGCACGCTTGCTGCAGGACAGATGCAGGTGCCGGTGCGCTCACTTGCTCTTAAAATACTCCCTCATTTTTGGTCATACAGATAAGAGTAATACATCTTTCAAATCTGTAAAGACTCTACGATTATTTGTGTGCACTCACAATAACAACAAAGCATTGTGCTTTTGTAAAATAATGAAGGCAAACATGATGCGTTTTCTGCCGTCTCGGTCTCCGTGAACTTGAGTGCGAAACTCCGTGTATATCTTTGCCTTACAGACATGAAAAATATATCTATAGAAAGTGAAATGTCTACTTTCAAATGAACCAATTCAAATGGAAGACAGATATTCTCAGATTATGTAATCCGTATGAAAAATGCATACAGGCTTTGCGGAGATGATGGGTCAGTGTCGCAGACTTCATTTCTTAAACCGAAAACAAAGAAAGCACTAGTTTATCAAATTATTAATATGTTAATGATGTCTCCTTACTGTTTTTCCCTGACATATTCTTAATCATTACTTTTGCCGGTGCACTGTGGCAAGCTTTATGCGTGTGCTTGAGCGCTTATTAGGCTATGTAGGCAATTAAAGGCTTATAATAATGATTTAAATGGTTTATTAATGAACGCGCGATTAGTCGACTAATGCTTAGACTACTAGTCGACCAGAAAAATCCTTAGTCGAGGGCAGCCCTACAGATTAATCACATTCATTAATTCATTTGTGCATTGTAGACATTATGTAGTGCTGGTTTTGCTTCAACACAGTGCCAAAAATATTTATCGCCCAAAAATGGCCTTAAAATCAAACTATTAGTGCTATTTATGCATTAAGCAATACTTGACTATGCACATTGTTTTCAAATCAAACCATGTTTATCGTCGCTGCAAGTTAATGTGCATTTTAACCTAGTCTGAGTTACTTTTTATTTTATTCTGTGTAGATTTATTCATGGTTATTGAGGACGAGGCGTCATACAACCCATCCTTGTCGATATCTATCTAATTTAACAAGCTTTTACCAAATAATAAATGAATTTTCACCAAATTACTAATTCTGCCTCCGACATCAACAGCTCTTTTTAGTTTATATGGTGTTTTATAAGTGTTTGTCTTCCTTAAATAAGGCTATAGTTGTGCTGCATTATATTAACTACATTAGTTGCATTCACTATTGTTTTAGTATTATTTATATATATTATCGTAGTATTTATTTACAACTTTTTAGTGTTTATTTTATATTTTCAGTTTCCATTTTAATTTCATATTAAGTTTTAGAAATTAGTAATTGTTTGTGCTTTTGTTGTGCTTTTTTTTATTAGTTAATGAGTTAATCACAAATTAATCGCACATCAATTTTGGCTGAGAAATCACCGCCTAAAAGGATCATTTAAAAAGTCTTAGAAGGCCAGTAGGTGGCGTTGAGTCACTGTCCTAATGAGTGAGTCGTTGAATCATTCATTCATCTAATTTACTCAAATGGCTGATTCATTCAAAGTGAAGTCTTTATTAATGAATCATTGAATCTCTAACTCACTCGATTTATTCAAATGGCTGAATTATTCAGAAATGAAGCAAGTGACTGTCTTTATGAATGAGTCATTGAAACACTGACTCACTCGAGTCGTTCAAATGGCTGATTCATTGAGAAACTAAGCAAGTGCTTCTTTATGAATGAGTCGTTGACTCACTAGATTTTTTCAAACTGTTAAATCGTTCAGAAACTGAGTAAGTGACTGTCTTTATTAATGAGTCACTGAATCATTGACTCACTTGATTCATTTAGACAGCTTATTCATTCAGGAATGAAGCAAGTGACTCTTTATGAATGAGTCATTGAATCACTGACTCACTTAATTTATTCAAACTGCTAAATTATTCAGAAACTGGAATGGATTGATTATGAATGATAAAGATGTGTGAGGAACCAACACACCTGAGACGTGTGTGTGTGTGTGTGTGTGTGTCTCTCAACAGAACTTCTGCAGTCGTGCGGCTCTCGAGGCTCAGGGTTCATGTCTTAACAACAAATACTCTGAAGGATACCCAGGAAAAAGGTCTGTGTGTGTTTTTTTTTTTTTGTGTGTATTAATTTATTTAAAATACATTTAAAAACACCATGGATTTTAGTTACTTTTAAATCCAGCTGAAGAATCTGTACACTCTTTAAAATAAAGGTTCTTTATTAGCATCAATGCTTCTATGAAGGACCTTGAACATCCATTGAACCATCCTTTAAACAAAAGGTTCTTTATCGTCAAAACAGGTTTTTTAGATTTTTTTTAAGTGTTCTTCCAAATGGTTCTTTTAGGAACCGTTCACTGAAAGGTTCTTTTGGGAACCAAAAATTATGCACCTCATGCTTCAGTTTTTGCTGGAAATGAAGTGATTTTTATATGAAACCATCATGAATCCTGATTGAGGATTGAAGATTAAGATTTAGATTTTCAGGAACCAAAACAAATGTTTTACACATTTTTTAAAGGATTTTCATCAAGAAAAGAATTTATCTTTCAAATCTTTATTTATTTATTTATGTATTTATTCATTCATTCATTTATTATTTTGTTCATTTTTGTTTAGTTTTATTTGTACTTTTTATAATTATGTATTTACATTTTTGTTTTTAATTGATCTATTTCATTTATTTTATTTATTTTATTTATGTATGTATTCCTTTGTTCAATCATTACATTTAGTTTTTTAATTAATCTTTTATTTATTTTTATGTTTGTTATTTTTATCATTTTATGTTACTTATTTATAGTTTATTTGTTTTTTTTATATTTTTGTTCACTACTTTATTTCTATTTAATTTGTCTATGTATTATTTCTATTTGTATTTATTGTTATTTTTATAATTTCATTTATTTCTTATAACTCATTTGTTTTTATATTTTAACTACTTTATTGTATGTATTATTTTTATTTTTTTTAATTTATTTATTTATCTATTTTTGCTGGTTAAGAGACTGATGGTTGGTAAGTTGATTGGATCACAGTAGTCTGATGCAGTTCTTTATTTTTATTTTAGTTTATTTTTGTGTGTGTGTGTGTGTGTGTGTGTGCAGGTATTACGGCGGTGCGGAGGTGGTGGATCAGATCGAGCTCTTGTGTCAGAGGAGAGCGCTGGAAGCGTTTGACCTCGACCCGTCTCTGTGGGGTGTCAATGTTCAGCCGTACTCCGGATCTCCGGCGAACTTCGCTGCTTACACGGCCGTCCTGAACCCTCACGAGCGCATCATGGGTCTGGACCTTCCCGACGGCGGACAGTGAGTGACCCTCTCTCTCTCTCATTCAGTCTCTGCCTCTCTCGCCCGTGTAATGAACCCTGTGTCTCCGTCAGTCTCACTCACGGATACATGTCTGACGTCAAGCGCATCTCGGCCACCTCCATCTACTTCGAGTCGATGCCCTACAAACTCAACGTAAGTTCACATCACACCTGACCCTCCTCTGGCTTTAGAACTAGCCATAGTGACACTAAATATTAAAAGCCTAATAAAGAGTCAACCGGTGTGTGTGTGTGTGTGTGTGTGTGTGTGTGTGTGATGGATGAGTGGTCAGTCTTCTCTATGGGAGAGATAATAGGAAATCGACAGGCGGCCCTCAGACAGACACACACACTTACACTTTTTTTTTTTTTAACACTTGTCTTAAAGAAAAGAAAGTTGTTATAAATCATTGATTTATTTATTTAGATGTTTTGTTTTTATTTATTTTTTATTTGTAGCATTTTCTTTATTTTATAGTTTTATGTATTACCTTTTTATTTTTAATTAGTTCATAGTTAATTAGTTTTAATTAGTTAATGGTCACATGACATGCAGAAAAATAAAGTATTTTATGTGTTGTGTTGTTTTATTTTGATTTGTTTTTATTTTAGAATTATTTTTTACATTTTAATGACTCCATTAATAATTAGCTTTGCATCAACTCAAGAACCCTAGTTTTTAGGGGGAAATGTTTTTATATCTATTTATTTTGTGTGCGAGTGTGCATGCGTGCGTGTGTGTGTGTGTGTGTGTGTGTGTATTTTGTTATCCTTGTTTATTTATTACTGTTTTTATTTAACTAATTTGTGTATTTATTTATTATTTTTTATCCCCTCCCCCAAAAGTTTTAATTTTTTATTTTAAAAATATTTATTCATTTATTTATTGATTCAATTGGATGGGAAAAATTGTTGATGATAAATCTGAATGTTAAAGATGTGTTGAGACTCTGTGTTCCAGCTGTTTCTGAATGCAGAAATGTTCTGTTGTAAACACCTTAATGACTAACAGTCTCTCTCTCTCTCTTTCTCTCTCTCTCTTTCTCTCTCTCTTTCTCTCTCTCTTTCTCTCTCTCTCTCTCTCTCTCTCTCTCTCTCTCTCTCTCTCTCTCTCTCTCTCTCTCTCTCTCTCTCTCTCTCTCTCTCTCTCTCTCTCTCTCTCTCAGCCTAAATCTGGTCTGATAGACTATGATCAGCTGGAGTTGACGGCGCGACTCTTCCGACCCAAACTCATCATCGCCGGCACCAGCGCTTACGCTCGCCTCATCGACTACAGCCGCATCAAGAAGGTCTGAATCCACCTCCCTTTCATTTCAGATTATTCCATTGTTTTTATTGGAATGATTAATAATTTTGCTAATTTTAATTGATGTAGTTAAAGCATTAAATTAAAGGAACAGTTCACCCAAAAAAAATCACTCTCAGTTCATCTGAGATCAGGATGAGTTTGTTTCTTCGTCAGATTTGTAGAAATGTGTCTCTGCATCAGTGTCTCAGCAAAGTGAATGGGTGCCGTCAGGATAAGAGTCCAAACAGCTGATAAAAACATCACAATAATCCACAGCACTCCAGTCCATCAGTTAACATCTGGAGAAGACAAAAGCTGAAACACATCCAGCATTCAAGTCCAAGTCCATAATCCATAATAACTCTTCCTCGAGTGAAAAAGTGTTCTGGTCTGAATCAGGAGAGAAATCTGCAGATCAAGCAGCGTTTACAAGACAAAACAGTCCAAAACATCTCTAAACTTTAAAGGTTTTGTCTTCTCCAGATGTTAACTGATGGACTGGAGTGCTGTGGATTATTGTGATGTTTTTATCAGACTCTCATTCTGACGGCACCCATTCACTGCAGAGCATCCATTGCTGAGACACTGATGCAGAGACACATTTCTACAAACCTGATGAAGAAACACACTCATC
The DNA here is from genome assembly GCF_012432095.1 of Onychostoma macrolepis. Classification (NCBI taxonomy): domain Eukaryota; kingdom Metazoa; phylum Chordata; class Actinopteri; order Cypriniformes; family Cyprinidae; genus Onychostoma; species Onychostoma macrolepis. The sequence continues at coordinate 33,220,705 of NC_081160.1, forward strand.
CTGATCGTGGGTGACCTGAGGGTGAACACATTTACAGCAAATCTTAATTTTTGGGTAAAATATTGCTTTAAAGAAAATAAAGATCATATTTAATTAAGAGTTTATTCTATGACTATATTTAAAAGACTTCCTCTACGGTCCAACAAGTTCATTTATTGTATCTAATCTAAGCTAAATTAGATTTTAGGGGGGTTGTTTGTTTTTTGGTTTTAAAGTTTTAAGTATTAAAGTGTTTTTACTTTGATAAAGCATTTGCTTTTAAAACTATGCAAAATGAAAACAGTGCAAACGTACATTAAGATAAAAACATTGAAAATTTTTCTCTCTGAGTTTCTTTTTGCCGTCTCGACTGCTCTCTTTATTCACACACACTCGTCTGTCTCTCTGACACTTTTGTGTTTAACTGCTCGAGCCTGACGCCTCAGAGACGACAAACACACTCACTCCTGACGCTTTCTGCTCACAGTACAGTGAACACACACACACACACTCACTGCAGTGTCACTGTCAGCTTTTAATCACATCTCCTTTCTCACACACACACACAAACAGCAGTAAGAATAATGATTGTTCTCATTAATGCTGACAAAATGATGTTTAAACATGTTTGATGGACAGTCAAGTACCCATAATCCCATTGAGCTCTCACTCAGTTCATGATGACTCTGATTCCTAGTGAGTGCCCTATATAGACAGCATGTGAAAGTTCAAACATCATGCCTCCCAAAATGAAATGCATGCATTATTCACTTTGTCATGTGCTGCTTATGTAGGGCACTCAGTAGGATTCGAGCAGAGCTGGTGTGTGTATCTCTGAGAGCTTCTTTCCTCGTATTTTGTGCGGTGCTTCAGGTTTTCTGCTGCAGGCTGAGATTGTGTGTTTCATGTTTGTTGATCAAATTCACTGTGACCTGATTTTATGGCAAGATAAACACAAGGTCAGCGGCGTGCGCGCACACTCTCAAATGTACACACACACACACACACACACTCTTAAACATACTCACTCACTCACTCACTCACTCACTCACTCACTCACTCACTCACACACACACACACACACTCTTAAACAAACACTCACTCTCTCTCTCTCTCTCACTCACTCACTCACTCACTCACTCACACACACACACACACACACACACACACACACACACACACTCTTAAACAAACACTCTCTCTCTCACACACACAAAAATTTAAACACACACACACACTCAGACATACACATTCACGCACCCACGCACTCACACCTTGAACAAACTCACTCACTCACACACACTCTCTCACTCACACACACTCACTCACTCTCTCACACACACACACACACACACACACACTCTCTCACTCACTCACACACACACACACACACACTCTCACTCACACCCTTGAACAAACACTCACTGACACACACACACACACACACATACTCACACACACACTCTCTCTCACTCACACACACACACACACACACACTCTCACTCACACCCTTGAACAAACAAACACTCTCACACATACTCACTCACACACACATACTCATACTCACACAAACACACACACATACTCACTCACACACACATACTCATACTCACTCACACACACACACACACACACTCCACGACAGATTAAGAGTATCAGTGAGCATAACATTATCAGTGTATAATCAGCTGGAGATTATGTTTCCCCCGAGAGCGTGGCGTCATGCTCAGAAGTGTTAGCGAAGCGCCTGCGGTATCTGGGTCTCGTTCCCCGGAGAAGCGCGCGGATCTCATCAGGTCACTCTCCGATGGGCCGATAACAGGAACGCTTTGATTGTGATGTTTGCTGCGAGCGCCGCGGATCTCAGCTTCTAAACGCTTTCATAATCCACTCTGAGCTCTTTCTGACTCTCGTCTGTCTCTGGGCAGCTGTGCACCGAGCTGAATGCGTATATGCTGGCGGACATGGCTCACATCAGCGGTCTGGTGGCAGGCAAAGCCGTTCCCTCGCCGTTCCAACACGCCGACCTCGTCACCACAACCACCCACAAATCACTGCGAGGATCCAGGTACACTTCTGTGATCGATTTCTCAAAGCCGAAGGTTACAGAACTAGCAAAAGGTTACTTTGGAAATGTAATGGGTTACAGATTACGAGTTACCCTATTTACAATGTAATGAGTAGTGTAGCTATTTCAGTTACTTCATGTAACTGTAATGTAACTGATTACATTTGATTACTTTCTACATTTCTAACAAATGTTTTTAACTGCTACAGTTTTTTTCAGCTGCTTTCACACATTTTCAAAACTTTGCCTCTTTTTTTCAGAACTTTGCACACAAATCCAAGAATTGCACACAAAATGCAAAATGCCTCACATCTCTTGCAAAATGAAGCACTGCGTTCAAAATATCACAAACACGTCTCAAAAGCAAACATTTGCAAACACCTTTGCCATAATATTAATTCCTGTGTGTCACATAGAACTGTGTGTTGTGTTTCGGACTTTCAGAATCCTTCATCACTTGATTTAAGTGTATAACATTTTTATTTTAAAGCACAGACACCACAAAATCAGACTTTAGCACCTCTTTTTACTTTGAGATCATTCTGAGGTTAAATACAGATTTAAAATCATAACAAGATGCTGTAGTTTAATAGCTATTATCTTTGCATAGCTATGACAGGAAACAAATGCAAACAATGCTTTGGAAAAAAACAGTTAATCTTTAAAAAATAAAGCATATACATAAACCCAAATAGAAAATAAAACGGTTATCGAATAAGCATGTGTCCTATAATAAGTTGGTGTCTCATATATTAGAGCAGTCAATGCAATTCAGAAAAGAAAACAATCAAATCTGTATGTGTGTGATCATATTTAGATGTAACCCCTTTTTTTATTTTTATCTAACATTTTCATAAGTAACTGTAATTTAATTACACTTTTTCTCAGTAACTGTAACAAATTGCAGTTACATTTATTTTGTAATTAAATTACGTAATTCCGTTACATGTAACGAGTCACTCCCCAACACTGAGTACTCGTGTACCGCCAGCGTTCAGTGCACAAACGATTCATTCTTTGAAAGAAATTAATACTTTTATTCATTAAGGATGCATTAAATTGATTAAAAGTGACAGTAAAGACATTTATTCTGTTTCAAATAAATGCTGTTCTTTTGAACTTTCTATTCATCTGTGAATCTTGAAAAATAAAATGTATCACGGTTTCCACAAAAATATTGAACTTTTTTGAATATTGCTAATAATCAGAAATGTTTGTTGAGCAGCAAATCAGCATATTAGAATGATTTCTGAAGGATCATGTAACACTGAAGACTGGAGTAATGATGCTGAAAATTCAGATATTCACATAGAAAAGAGTTACTGTAATAATATTTCACATTTTTAGTGTATTTTTGATTAAATAAATGCAGCCTTGGTGAACAAAAGCAGATTTTTAAAAAAGCATTAAAAAGCTTACTGCCCCGAAACTTTTGACTGGTAGCTTAACAAAACTTGCAGTAAGTTACAGTAATATTGTAAGTAAGTTGTTAAATTGTTACACTGTCAAATGGCGACATTAAAATAAATAAAATGGTGGTTTTGTTTGTTTTTGTTTTTTATATCCAGTTTTGTATTAAAAATGTCATAACGTTGGCGGTCTGATCAAATGAAAAAAAAAAAACTAGTGCTGTCAAACGATTAATCGCGATTAATCGCATCCAAAATAAACGTTTTTGTGTACATAATATGTGTGTGTATGCTGTGCATATTTATTATGTGTATATATAAGTACAAACACATGCATGCATATATTTTTTTTTATGTTTACATGTGTATATTTATATGATTTATATTATATATAAATATTTTTAATATATGAACATAACACTTTTTTCTTAAATATATACATGCATGTGTGTATTTATATATACATAATAAATATAAACAGTACACATATTACATAAACAAAAACTTTTATTTTGGATGCGATTAATCATTTGACAGCACTAAAAAAACTCATTAAAAAAAATCACAGCAAATTAAGGTACAGTAGCTGAAGGTCAGTTTTAGCACATTGCATTGTGGGATCCCATGCAATATGCACATTTTTAGAAAATGTAGTAGATGATCTGGATGTTGCATGCATGCAGAACATAATACACAGTGCACATACTGCATACTAGAGTAAAGCTGTTTTTCTGGTGATTTCCGTCATTAACCGTTTCTCCTCCTCCTCTGGTCTGGCTCCTCCCTCAGGGCGGGGCTTATCTTCTATCGTAAGGGCATTCGCTCGGTGGATAAGAAGGGCAAAGAGGTCATGTACGACCTGGAGGATAAGGTCAACTTCTCTGTGTTCCCTTCGCTTCAAGGCGGCCCGCACAATCACGCCATCGCCGGCGTCGCTGTGGCTCTCAAACAGGTACTGCTTTGCTTCCAGATTATTAGTCTTTCTACTAGTGCCTAACACACATGCTGATATCATAGAGAGCAGGGTGGCAGATATTAAACTGATATATATGATGTCACACTATTTAATTTAAACACACAGGCATAGTGATTGCTGAAATTAAATGTATATTTATTTTACAGAATATTTACTAAATTATAGTACTCTCAAATGATTAATTGCGAATAATCGCGTCCAAAATAAAAGTTTTTGTTTACATAATATATAAGTGTGTACTGTGTATATTTATGTATATATAAATACAAACACATGCATGTATATATTTATGAACAATGTTATGTTTATGTAAATTATATAATTTGAAAATGAGTAAGCATGAAAAAAATGATTTATTTAAATAAGAAAAGTTATTTATTTTTCAATGTTGTTATAGTATTTTTTCCAAATAATTAAAAAATGCCAAATATCAGCTGATATACAGTCATGGCCAAAAATATTGGCACCCTTGGTAAATATGATCAAAGGCGGCTGTGAAAATTAATCTGCATTGTTAATCCTTTTGATCTTTTATTTAAAAAATTCACAACAATCTAACCTTTCATTAGATAAGAATTTAAAAATGGGGGGAAATATCATTATGAAATAAATGTTTTTCTCAAATACATGTTGGACACAATTATTGGCACCCCTAGAAATTCTTATGAGTAAAATATCTCTGAAGTATATTCCCATTCATATTCACAATTTTGAGCACTCCAGGGTGATTATGAACATATAATTATCCAGCTATGGCTTCCTGTTTCACAGAAATATAAATAGGAGGACAAACAAAGCCCAAAGCTTCACAAATTAGTGAAGTGGCTTTAAGAAAAGAGCTGGAGCAGTGAAAATTCCCATCTACAGCATCAGGGCAATAATTAAGAATTTACAATCAACATAAAATGTTAGGAAACTGCCTGGAAGAGGACGTGTGTCTATATCGTCCTAATGCACGGTGAGGAGGAGAGTTTGAGCGGCTAAAGACTCTCCGAGGACCACAGCTGGAGAATTGCAGAAAATAGTTGAGTCTCGGGTCAGAAAACCTTAAAAAAAAAATGGTCAAACAGCAGCTACATCAGCACATGTTGTTCGGGAGGGTTTCAAGAAAAATTCTCCTCGCTCATCCAAAAACAAACTCCATCATATTCAGTTATCAGACACGACTGGAACTTCAGATGGGACTGGCTTCTATGATCAGATGAAACTACACAACACAAAAATGGGTCACTGAGCACAAAACCAAGCTTCTGCTGGCCATTCCAGTCCTCTGACCTGAACCCTGTAGAACATGAGTGACCTGAAGAGAAGAAGCTGTGAATCTAAAGGGTCTGGAGTGATTCTGGATGAAGGAATGGTCTCTGATCTCTTGTCAGGTGTCTCTAACCTCATCAGACATTACAGGAGAACATTTAGAGCTGTTAAACTGACAAATGGAGGTTTCAAAAACTATTGAATAAAAGGGTGCCGTTAATTGTGGCCAATGTGTATTAGAGAAAAACATTTATTTCATAATGATATTTCCCCCCCATTTTAAATTCTTATTATCCAATGAAAGGTTAGATTTTTGTGAATATTTTTTTTAAATAAAAGATCAAAAGGATTAACAATGCAGATTAATTTTCACAGCCTTCTTTGATCATATTTACCAAGGGTGCCGATATTTTTGGCCATGACTTTGTCTTGTCAATATATCGGTCAATCATTACTTTCTGCATTGATTCACTCCGTTTATGGTTCATACACTGAATTAATGGCCGATATAACGCCAGCGTATATCATATCACAATAATTAATTAAAGCTAGTAAAAACACATGTATAACAATTGCTGAGAGAATCTATGAGGTATTGTCAAGAGGAAAATGAGAAACAAGAGACCCAACAATGCAGATGAGCTGAAGGCCACTGTCAAAGAAACCTGGGCTTCCAGACCACCTCAGCAGTGCCACAGACTGATCACCTCCATGCCACGCTGAATTGAGGCAGTAATTAAAGCAAAAGGAGCCCCTACCAAGTATTGATTACATATACAGTAAATGAACATACTTTCCAGAAGGCCAACAATTCACTAAAAATGTTTTTTTTATTGGTCTTATGAAGTATTCTAATTTGTTGAGAGTGAATTGGTGGGTTTTTGTTAAATGTGAGCCAAAATCATCACAATTAAAAGAACCAAAGACTTAAACTACTTCAGTCTGTGTGCATTGAATTTATTTAATACACGAGTTTCACAATCTGAGTTGAATTACTGAAATAAATGAACTTTTCCACGACATTCTAATTTATTGAGATGCACCTGTATATATAAATACGTTGAATTAATATCCTGCAGAGTCCTGGAGCTTCTCTCTCTGTGAATCATTACCTATTCTCTCTCATCTTCTCCTGAACAATGGCTGGTGCACTTGGGAGCTCATTTATGATTTTTGATAATTGATAGCTCTTCATTCTGTCTGTCTTCAGGCCATGACGCCCATGTTTCGTGAATACATCACTCAGGTTCTGAAGAACTCAAAGGCCATGGCCGATGCTCTGCTGGAGAAGGGCTACACGCTGGTCTCTGGTGGGTTTCTCTCTGTTTCTGCGCTGTAGGTTTTCTCTTCAGGTGAGCAGAACGTGTTCGTCTGGGACTGAGACGATGCCACTGGATTCTCTTGGAAGATGAAGTTAGTTTTCCTCAGTTTTCTCATTGTGTGCTGCACTCAAACCTCTACACTGCAAAAAAAAAAAAAAAAAAAGGCTTATCTTCCTTAGTATTTTTGTCTTGTTTCTAGTCAAAATATCTAAAAATTCTTAAACTAAAATGCATTTACTTGTTAAGCAAAACGACATTAGATATCGAGTCTTGTTTCTAGGAGAAGAAAACTAAATTAAGTGCATTTTGCTTAAAACAAGTAAAATTATCTGCCAGTGGGGTAACTGAAATATTCTTAAAACAAGAGAATTTTAGTGCAAAATGCACTTAGTTTTCTTCCCCTGGAAACAAGACTTAATGTGTCATTTCGCTCAACAAGTAAATGCATCTTAATTTAAGAATTTTTTTATATTTTGACTAGAAACGTTAGTCATTTAGCAAATTAATCTTACAAATGAGGACAATAGAAGCAATCAAAATCAACAAAAGAGCAATAATATGCAAGTGCTATGACAAGTCTCAAGGGTTTTTTTTTTTTTTTTTTTTTTTTTAAAGAAAACAAGCAGTTAGTAAATGAATAGAGTGCAAGTTGTTTTTTTTACTTCATTTTTTTTCAGAAACAAGACAAAAATACTAGGTAAGGTAAGCCTTTTTTTTGCAGTGTACGAATGATAATCAACTAAATCAGGTGATTGTAGTGTATCAACAGTGTTAATGATTCAGTGTTTGTTGTGTGGATTGAAGCGGTAGAAAACATCTTCATAACACACTGACGCTTGAAAAACCTTCAGACGCATGAAGATCTACTAACTGGATCTCTGGTGCTTCTTTAAATATCATCCTTTCATATAATCATGCAGACATCCTTAAAAACAAGAACAGAAGGAAATACAACCCAGATGACATTAAAACGAGTTGCAAGGTTTGTGGTGAACCATTAGTGCATTTAAAAACATTTAAAGGATGTTTTTCAGGGTTTCTGTGGGTCTTAATTCACCCTTCAGCATATTAAAGCCTAAAAAGGTCTTAAATGAGAGCAGAACGTCTGAAAATAGTTATGATATTTAATGTTGCATGAACTGCAAAAAATGAATCTCTTCCTCAGTATTTTTGTTGTCCAATACAAATATCTAAACATCCTTAAATCAAAACGCGTTCAATTTAAATGCAAAATGTAGATATGAAGTCTAACAAATTGGTCAAAATGAAGTGAGTTTTTCTTAAAACAAGATCAAATATTTGTCAATGAGGAATGAAAACGTATTTTCTCTTTGAATTAAGTAGATTTTTCTGACTCCGTTCTTGTTTCAATTATAAACTCACTTCATTTTCTTCGATGTATTATAAAACAAGACTTCATAAGTCTTTTTTTTTTTTTTTTTCTCTCCAGTATCTTGATTTAAGAATCTTCAGTCATTTTAGCTGGAAAACAAGACCGAAATACTGAGGAACAATTACTACAATTTTTTTTTTTTTTTTTTTTTGCAGTGTCATCAGAAGGAACAGAAACATTTATTTCAGTAATCTAGCAGAGCTATTCAAGCTATTTATTTTTCAAAATGAATTAAAAAGTTATTGGAAGTTGTATTTTCAAACATTGAAGTGTTTCTAATACAACTCATTTTGCTCACTAGACATTTACATTCACTGCAAAAAAATGCTTTTCTTACTTAGATTTTTTTGTCTTGTTTTCAGCCAAAATATCAAAACATTATTAAATCGAGGATTTTCTAGATAAGTAAAAATTATTGTCTTGTTTTCAGAAACAAACATGTCAAAATTAAGTGAGTTTTTACTTGAAACAAGCTAAATAATCTGCCAACGTAATTTAGTTTTCTGTTTTGAAATTTTGGCTAAAAACAAGACAAAAAAAATCTAAGTAAGAAAAGCATTTTTTGCAGTGTTTAGAGAACATATTAAAGTATTTTCACTTCAATTTATTGCTTAAACAGTCTACTTTAGGTCTCTTCAAATCTTACATTTGTCTTGGTGAGACTTGCAGAAGTCCTGTTTTCGTTCACTATTTTAAGACGGTTTTGTGTTTCTACTTTGATGTAAAACACTGTGTGTGACGCAGACTCAGAGATGACTTTGTTTGACCGCGAGGAGAAAACACACACATTTAAATGAATATTAAAATAAGTATTGTTTATTGCTGAAGTAAAATTGATCAAGTTCTTCACTCTCACATAAAATTGTTTAAATAGAGAAACTGACTTGCTGCAAAAATGATTTTCTTCCTTAGTATTTTTGTCTTGTTTTCTAGCATAAATATCTAAACATTCTTGAATCAAGATGCATTTAATTTAAATGCAAAATGTAGATATGAAGTCTAACAAATTGGTCAAAATGAAGTGAGTTTTTCTTAAAACAAGATCAAATATTTGTCAATGAGGAATGAAAACGTATTTTCTCTTTGAATTAAGTAGATTTTTCTGACTCCGTTCTTGTTTCAATTATAAACTCACTTCATTTTCTTCGATGTATTATAAAACAAGACTTCATAAGTCTTTTTTTTTTTTTTTTTCTCTCCAGTATCTTGATTTAAGAATCTTCAGTCATTTTAGCTGGAAAACAAGACAGAAATACTGAGGAACAATTACTACTTTTTTTTTTTTTTTTTTTTTTTTGCAGTGTCATCAGAAGGAACAGAAACATTTATTTCAGTAATCTAGCAGAGCTATTCAAGCTATTTATTTTTCAAAATGAATTAAAAAGTTATTGGAAGTTGTATTTTCAAACATTGAAGTGTTTCTAATACAACTCATTTTGCTCACTAGACATTTACATTCACTGCAAAAAAATGCTTTTCTTACTTAGATTTTTTTGTCTTGTTTTCAGCCAAAATATCAAAACATTATTAAATCGAGGATTTTCTAGATAAGTAAAAATTATTGTCTTGTTTTCAGAAACAAACATGTCAAAATTAAGTGAGTTTTTACTTGAAACAAGCTAAATAATCTGCCAACGGGGTAAGCAAAATAATTTAGTTTTCTGTTTTGAAATTTTGGCTAAAAACAAGACAAAAAAATCTAAGTAAGAAAAGCATTTTTTGCAGTGTTTAGAGAACATATTAAAGTATTTTCACTTCAATTTATTGCTTAAACAGTCTACTTTAGGTCTCTTCAAATCTTACATTTGTCTTGGTGAGACTTGCAGAAGTCCTGTTTTCGTTCACTATTTTAAGACGGTTTTGTGTTTCTACTTTGATGTAAAACACTGTGTGTGACGCAGACTCAGAGATGACTTTGTTTGACCGCGAGGAGAAAACACACACATTTAAATGAATATTAAAATAAGTATTGTTTATTGCTGAAGTAAAATTGATCAAGTTCTTCACTCTCACATAAAATTGTTTAAATAGAGAAACTGACTTGCTGCAAAAAATGATTTTCTTCCTTAGTATTTTTGTCTTGTTTTCTAGCATAAATATCTAAACATTCTTGAATCAAGATGCATTTATTTTTACAAGTAAAATGACTTAATGTTATGTCTTGTTTTCTGAAAACGAGCAAAAATATCTGCTAATGGGGTAAGAAAAATAATCTTAATTCAAAGATGATATTTTTGCTTGTTTTCTTTTTCAGAAAACAAGATATTATAGATATCTTAAATCATTTTACTTGTAAAAATAAATGCATCTCGATTCAAGAATGTTTAGATATTTATGCTAGAAAACAAGACAAAATCATTTTTTGCAGTGCAGCGTTACTCCGTTCTTCCGCCTGAAGCAAAGGAGTTCATTTATTCCGTCTGTTCCTCAGTTTAATAATAGTTTGTGATGTTTATTATGCTGCTAATTTCTTCATTATAGTTGTACAGAAAGGCTCTCATGTCCCATCAGCCACTTCGAGGTGAATCCAAATCACTTTTATTGAAGAAAGCAGCAGCGGAACGAATGTTTGTCTCTTCGTCTGAAGTCTTGATGATTTAATCGCACTGAAACACTTTTAATGATGTTTTTGTGCGCTGGATATTATTGATTGGGTGCAAACGGCCCTTCAGTGAAGGTTTTTCCTCATATGCAGAACTAATTAAACGTCTGCACGCCGGACACGCTTCATGTTGTTGTTGTTGTGCTTCTGTTCTGTTCTTATCGTGTCTAATAAAGCAGATGCAGATCAGTTTATGACTCAGTCTCACCTGGATCAGGAGGGAATGATTATGATGCAGACGATAGCAAAACTCACTCTGGGACCGTTTGCACATTTCTGGGGTTCTTAGAAGCAGAAGTTTGATTGGTTGGATAAACCTCTTTATGATTCATGATAGTATTTCTATGACTGAAAAAACAGAGAGATGCTGGTCAGAAGAGAGAAAGATTTAGAAACTAGTTTTCAATGCAAAGATAATGTAACGCAAAGCAGGGTTATTATAGTTAACTAAAACTAAAACCATGAAAGAAAAAAGAAAACAATTTTTGTTACGTTAAATAAATTTGGCAACACTTTACAATGATGTCTCATTTGTTAACATTAGATAATGCATTAACTAACATGAAGTAACAATGAAAAATATATTTTTACAGCATTTATTAACCTTTGTTAATGTTAGTTAATAAAACTGTTCGTGTTATTTCACAGTGCATTAGGCGTAACTGATGTTAACAGATACAGCTTTTGATTTTGATTAATAAATGTTGGACTTAATATTAACCTTATTGTAAGGTGTTACCATAAATTTTAAAATGTATAAAAATTATTTCAGCTATCATCAGTTTAACTTGATGTAGATGTAATAAAATTACTAAAACTGAAACTAAAAATTAATAAAACCTATATAGACTAGTGCTTTCAAACTATTAATCGCGATTAATCGCATCAAAAATAAAAGTTTTTGTTTACATAATGTGTGTGTACTGTGTATATTTATTATGTGTGTATATATAAATACAAACACATGCATGTATATATTTAAGAAAAATTTTATATTTATATATAATAATATAAATGTATATGCATTTAAATATTTTCAAAATATATACTGAATGTGTGGGTATTTATATATACATAATAAATAAACACAGTACACACACATATATATTATGTAAACAAACTTTTATTTTGGATGCGATTTAATCATTTGACAGCACTAAGACATATTTAAAACAACTAAAACTAATAAAATGACTAAATGTTAACTAAAAATTAACATGAAAGCAAATATAAAAATATCTAATTCAAAATATTAAGGAAAACTATAATAGTATCTCAAAGATATAAAAATAACACTGACATAAATTCTAGTTATAAATGTACATTTAATTTTTTTCTAGAAAACAAGACAAAATCATTTTTTGCAGTGCAGCGTTACTCCGTTCTTCCGCCTGAAGCAAAGGAGTTCATTTATTCCGTCTGTTCCTCAGTTTAATAATAGTTTGTGATGTTTATTATGCTGCTAATTTCTTCATTATAGTTGTACAGAAAGGCTCTCATGTCCCATCAGCCACTTCGAGGTGAATCCAAATCACTTTTATTGAAGAAAGCAGCAGCGGAACGAATGTTTGTCTCTTCGTCTGAAGTCTTGATGATTTAATCGCACTGAAACACTTTTAATGATGTTTTTGTGCGCTGGATATTATTGATTGGGTGCAAACGGCCCTTCAGTGAAGGTTTTTCCTCATATGCAGAACTAATTAAACGTCTGCACGCCGGACACGCTTCATGTTGTTGTTGTTGTGCTTCTGTTCTGTTCTTATCGTGTCTAATAAAGCAGATGCAGATCAGTTTATGACTCAGTCTCACCTGGATCAGGAGGGAATGATTATGATGCAGACGATAGCAAAACTCACTCTGGGACCGTTTGCACATTTCTGGGGTTCTTAGAAGCAGAAGTTTGATTGGTTGGATAAACCTCTTAATGTAAAGTGTAAATATAATTTATGATTCATGATAGTATTTCTATGACTGAAAAAACAGAGAGATGCTGGTCAGAAGAGAGAAAGATTTAGAAACTAGTTTTCAATGCAAAGATAATGTAACGCAAAGCAGGGTTATTATAGTTAACTAAAACTAAAACCATGAAAGAAAAAAGAAAACAATTTTTGTTACGTTAAATAAATTTGGCAACACTTTACAATGATGTCTCATTTGTTAACATTAGATAATGCATTAACTAACATGAAGTAACAATGAAAAAATATATTTTTACAGCATTTATTAACCTTTGTTAATGTTAGTTAATAAAACTGTTCGTGTTATTTCACAGTGCATTAGGCGTAACTGATGTTAACAGATACAGCTTTTGATTTTGATTAATAAATGTTGGACTTAATATTAACCTTATTGTAAGGTGTTACCATAAATTTTAAAATGTATAAAAATTATTTCAGCTATCATCAGTTTAACTTGATGTAGATGTAATAAAATTACTAAAACTGAAACTAAAAATTAATAAAACCTATATAGACTAGTGCTTTCAAACTATTAATCGCGATTAATCGCATCAAAAATAAAAGTTTTTGTTTACATAATGTGTGTGTACTGTGTATATTTATTATGTGTGTATATATAAATACAAACACATGCATGTATATATTTAAGAAAAATTTTATATTTATATATAATAATATAAATGTATATGCATTTAAATATTTTCAAAATATATACTGAATGTGTGGGTATTTATATATACATAATAAATAAACACAGTACACACACACATATATATTATGTAAACAAACTTTTATTTTGGATGCGATTTAATCATTTGACAGCACTAAGACATATTTAAAAACAACTAAAACTAATAAAAATGACTAAATGTTAACTAAAATTAACATGAAAGCAAATATAAAAATATCTAATTCAAAATATTAAGGAAAACTATAATAGTATCTCAAAGATATAAAAATAACACTGACATAAATTCTAGTTATAAATGTACATTTAATTTTTTTTCTATGAAAATATTTGGATAGATTTACAATGTTAATAACTGTGGAAATGCATCATTACAGTCTGTGATCAGGATTCATTCATGTTTCTGCTCTTAATTTGAGTTTTCATCAACAACTTTATTCTAAAGAAATTATGTAAGAATTAAAACTGAATAAACAAATAAAAAAAAAATTAATGACACTTTCTCACTATTTGGAAACAAAAAAGTCAGAAAAGGTCAATTGCGAGAAAAAAAGTCATAAATGTGAGTTAAATTTAGAATGGCGAAATGTAAACTCAGAATTCAGACCTCGTTCTGTATAATATGGCAGTAGAATGGGTTGTTCATGTTGATAGCCTCATAATCATAAGCTGTAATATCAGGGAACGAAGTGTCCGTTGATCTTCATGCAGACGGACTCGTTTGAGTGAAGATCAGTGTTGTGTGTTTGTTCAGGAGGAACCGATAATCATCTGGTTCTGGTGGATCTGAGGCCGCAGGGGATGGACGGAGCGCGGGCCGAGAGAGTTCTGGAGCTGGTGTCCATCACAGCCAACAAGAACACCTGCCCTGGAGACAAGAGCGCACTGACCCCCGGCGGCCTGAGACTCGGTGAGACTCATATGCACACACACACACACACTCTCTCACACACTCTCACACACTCACACACTCAGTCACACACTCACTCTCTCACACACACACACACACACACACACACACTCACTCACACACTCTCACTCACTCTCTCACTCTCTCACTCACTCACTCTCACTCTCTCACTCACTCTCTCACACACTCTCTCACACACTCACTCACACACTCGCACACACTTTCACTCACTCACTCACTCACTCACTCACTCACACACTCGCACACACTCTCACACACTCTCACTCACTCTCACACACACACACACACACACACTCACTCACACACTCACTCACTCACTCACTCACTCACTCACTCACTCACACACACACACACACACACACACACACACACCTCACTCACTCACTCTCTCACACACACACACACACACACACACACACACACTCACTCTCTCTCACACACACTCACACACACACACACTCACACTCACACACACACACACACACACACACACACACACACACACTGCTGCTGTAACTCTGCTCCTCTGGTTTCCCAGGATCCCCTGCTCTCACGTCTCGTCAGTTCAAGGAGTCTGACTTCCAGCAGGTGGTGGATTTCATCGATCAGGGCATCAAGATCGCTCTGGACGTCAAGAAGAAGACCAGTGAGTACAGACTCAGAGATCTGATTACGTGTGTTTCTGCGCAGTCATGGGCTGTTATTATACATCATGTTTTATATCAACAATATTGTTGTTATTGCATATCATGTGTTGTTATTTGATGATTAATACAGTTTTAGCCATACAGTAATAATAGTTTTTCATAATTATTAAAAATGTCAGATATACTTATGTATTGCTCAGTACAAAATAACATATTTTTCTTAAATATGTACATGCATGTGTTTTGTATTCATATATACATAATAAATATATACACAGCACTTTTATTTTGGATGCGATTAATCGTTGACCGTAATAATATTTCACGATTTTGACTGTATTTTTGATCAAATAAATGCAGAACATTAACATTATCGCAGCTTTAATGTTGTTCTTTCTCCTCATGCTGTGTTTTTCTTTGTTTCCCTTCAGAAAAGCTGTCAGACTTCAAGAGTTTCCTGCTGGAGGACTCGGAGACGGCGTCTCGAATCGCTGATCTGCGGCGTCGCGTCGAAGCTTTCGCTCGTCCGTTCCCCATGCCTGGATTCCACGACCATTAAAGCAGCAGATCGTCCGTTAGCCCTGCGAACACACGCGCGCGATTTCTTTTTCTTTTTTTTGTTTAGCTTTACGATCAATCACTACATTATTAATCATTTACTGGAACTAAAAGTCTTAAAACGACCAGTAGTGCACATACACTGCCGCTCAGTTTGGGATCAGCAAGATTTTTAAAGAAGTTTCTTCTGCTCATCAAGGCTGCATCTATTTGATCAAAAATACAGAAAAAAATGTTATTTTGTGAAATATTAATGCAATTTAAAATAACAGTTTTCTATTTTAATATACTTTAAAATAGAATTTATTTCTGTGATGCAGCGCTGAATTTTCAGCATCATTACTCCAGTCTTCAGCGTCACATGATCCTTCAGAAATCATTCTGATATGCTGATTTATAATCAATGTTGTAAACCGTTGTTCATATTGTTCAAATACTTCATATTTTTTTTGGGACCTTTTTGATTTTTTTTTTTTTATTTGATTTTTTTAGGATTCTCTGATTAATAAAAAGTTAAAAAGTACAGCATTTCTTTTAAAAAGAAATGCTGTGTTACAATACACAATGCTATTCAAGTTTGGGGTAAATTTTTTAAGAAATTAATACTTTTATTCAGGAGGGATGCCTAAAAAGTCATAGTAAAGACTTATATTGTTAGAAAAGATTTCTATTTTGAACAATTGCTGCTCTTTTTAATTTTGTATTCATCAAAGAATCAAAGAAAAAAGTATCACATGTTCCAAAAAACAATATGAAGCAGCACAACACTGATAATAAATCAGCATATTAGAATGATTTCTGAAGGATCATGTGACGCTGAAGACTGGAGTAATGATGCTGAAAATACAGCACTGCATCACAGAAATAAATTCTATTTTAAAGTATATTAAAATAGGAAACGAATATTAGAAATTGCAATAAGATTTCACAATATTACTATTTTTTCTGTATTTTTGATCGAATAAATACAGCCTCGATGAGCAGAAGAGACTTACTGATCCCAAACTTTTGAGCGGTAGTGTAGAAACTAGGGCTGCGATAATAAATCGATGCGGAATCGATTCGTGGAATGGTTATATTTTAACAGCAGATGGCGCTCTGCTCAAACGCTGATGAAGAAGAGCGCTGAAGAGCACTTGTGTGTTCGGCTGAGTCTGTAATCTCACCTCGGCTCAGAATGCTTTTATGACGCCAGATTAACGTGAACACCCTTGTGATTCGCTTCAACCTTTTCGAATCTTATAAACGATTATTTTAGGTTGTGTGTAAGGATTTGGAAACGAGCAGAGTACGGCTGTAGCATGCAGCGCCACCTGCTGCTCAAAACTAAGCTCAGAATCCACGCTAATCGATGCTAAATCATTTAATTTCCCAGCCCTAATAGATACTAACACAAACGTTTACAACGAGGAAGAACCAAACACGCTGGATGCTTTGTGACATTAGAAGCGTTTTCCCCTTCTGTGGGGGATTTATTCCTCATGTATGATCCTTTATGACATTCAGGACTCGACTCATGTCTTTATCTTCCATTTGGAGTGACGAACAAACGTTTCTAACAGACTAATGATGCTAAATGTTTACAGACTCTGATTCTCATTTTCCGTTTTTCTACTTGAGTGAGTAGTTTGAGTTGTTCTCCGCCTTTGATAATCGAAGCTGTTTTGTAAATGTACAGTAGTGTGTGTAAAGACTGTAACTGTTGTTGGAGTTTGTATAGGTCGTTTCTCATCTTTCTGAGCGTTTACTGAGCGCTGTGATTGTGAGCAAACACGCTGATGTCGATAAACACTTTGAGCCTCTTCTTCACGTTGCACACGTCTGCAATCCTCCACCGTCATTCTTGCCTGACAAAACACCTTTTTATCACAAAATGATTCTTTTTAAATGGACAGATCTTTACAAATGATTTTCTAAAAACGTCTAATCCCAATAAAATGATGCTGTAGGAAAATGCAACTCTTTTTGCTGCTCTTTTTTTTCTGTGCAAGTGTGTGTGCTGTGGGTGGAGATGATCGATCGGCTGCGTTCTGATCACAGCAGTCGTTCTGGCCCGTCGTCTTCAGAGGAATAATGTGTTTTGAGTCAGAGGATTATTCAGGAACGTGCATTTAAAAATACATCTTGGCGTAATATGACAGACTGAAAGAGATGCTGCTAATCAATGGATTAAAGTGAGTGTTAAAACGCAGCATCTGTGGAGAGTCTTTCCAGGTCAAATCAAAGCCCAAAATGACAAGAAACGCTAATAAGAAGTTATATTTTTATTAATGTACGTTTACTGATGTTTTAAACCTATTTCAACCAGTGTTATTTTAGTGTTAAAAATTATTATTGGTTTATTGGAGTATGTTTTCAAGAAAATACTATTTCATCTTTCTACTTCAAAATTTCATGTTTAATTCAATGTTATTTGCTGAAACTTTCTAGCAATTTATTAGTGAAAATTGTTTCTACACAATTTTTTATTCAGTGTAGTTATTTTGATTTTCTTTTTATATTTTCTGTCTTCACTTACACTTTAGTTAGTTTGTCATTTTGTTGTTTTTCTTTTTTTTTTTTAGTTTGTTCTTCAATGTCTATGTAGTTTTTATTAAATGTATTAATTTACTAAAATCTGTTTATTAAATAGATTTTAATTGATTTTTAGTTTACTTTTTTAATATGTCTACATAGTATTTATTAAATCTGATCAAATCTATTTATTATAGTTAAAATAGTTTATAGTATCTATTTATTTTAGTTTAGTACACAAAAAAATATTGTAAAAACAATTTTCACTCAAACATTGCTAGTAAATGTCACAAATAATTACATGATATTTTGAAGTTAAAAAATTAAATGGATTTGCGAAAAACACTCCAATAATCTTTGATTTATTTACAACTTCGAGAGAGAAAAAATAAATTGTGTGTATAATTCAATAGTTTTTTTTTTCCTCAGCATTTTAACCTAAAATGAAAAACATTACCTTAGCAGCTGAAATAAAATACTTTATATATATATATATATATATATATATATATAGTTTGAGAAATTTAATTTTTTCTTTTATTTCAAGCAATGACCATTTTTTTTTTAATGGTATTTATTTTAGTTTTAGTTGACCATAATACGGATTTCACACACAATCTCTTAGTACACACTTTATACCCATTTTTACCCCCAATTAATTGCTGTGATGTGAATAAAAGTAACTTATTTATGTAGAATATTTATACACCGTGGCAAAAAGTCTTAATGACCATAAAAAGGGTCATTTTTATTTATTTTAGAATATAATGTCTCGGTTATTTGGGTGGGATGTGAGTTTTTCAGTGAGATGTCAGTGTTTTCTCTCTCTGTGTGTGTGTGTGTGTGTGTGTGTGTGTGTCAGAGTAAATCCCAGCGGACGCTGAAGCAGCTCGTGACGAGTGAATCCCGGTGTGTTTGTGTCGTGGGTTCAGAAGTCGCTCGCATCGTTTGTCCGTGTCGGTGTGTGTTTGTGTCGGGATCTCAGGAATGAGCTGACATGATTGGGAATCTCTCTCCTCCTCCTGCAGGCACAGACAGCCGTTAATTTGACAATAAATCAGCGGTGTTCAGCGAGGGACGGATTAACGACAGCGGCCGCAATTAATTGCGCTCGTTTATTTGGAGTGGCACGTCGGCGTTTGAACGCGTGTCATAATTAAAGCCCTGCAGGACCGTGATGTGGTGTTACGGAGTCGATGGCTTAAGTGGCGTTTTAGAGTCCCATTTAAACTCCAAACAATGGCTAATGTGCCGTAATTATCCCATAATAAAGTGTAAGTGTCTCTTATAGAGCAATAACAGTCCCGCGGAGAGACGAGGAGGAGGGTTGTGAGAGAGGAAGAAGCTTCACACATCAATTAAGAGCCTGACAGATCCTGAGGAGACGCGATGAAGAGCAGAACCTCACACACACACACACACACACACACACACACACACACACAGTCATTGAACAGCATTTCTGTAGTTACACAAATAGGCCTAAGTCAAGTCACCTTATTTTTATAGTGTGGAAGCCTGTTCTGTACTCTGAATAGCGGGATATGAATTTGGAATTGCAAGATATGAATTCAGGATTGCGGGATATGAACTCAGAATTGCGAGATATGAACCAAGGATTGCAGGATGTGAATTCAGAATTGTGGGATATGAACTCGGAATTATGGGATATGAACTCGGAATCGCGGGATATGAACTCAGAATTGCAAAATATGAACTCGGAATTGCAAGAAATTAACTCAGAATTGCAGGATGTGAATTCAGAATTGCGAGATATGAACTCGGGATTGTGGGATATGAACTCGGGATTGTGGGATATGAACTCGGGATTGTGGGATATGAACTCGGGATTGTGGGATATGAACTCGGGATTGTGGGATATGAACTCAGAATTGCAGGATGCGAATTCAGAATTGCGAGATATGAACTCAGGATTGTGGGATATGAACTCGGAATTGTGGGATATGAACTCAGAATTGCGAGATATGAATTTGGGATTGTGGGATATGAGCTCGGAAGTGTGAGATATAAACTCGAATTGTGGGATATGACCTCAGGTTTGCGAGATATGAACTCGGGATTGTGGGATATGAACTCGGGATTGTGGGATATGAACTCGGAATTGTGGGATATGAACTCAGAATTGCAGGATGCGAATTCAGAATTGCGAGATATGAACTCAGGATTGTGGGATATGAACTCGGGATTGTGGGATATGAACTCGGAATTGTGGGATATGAACTCAGAATTGCAGGATGCGAATTCAGAATTGCGAGATATGAACTCAGAATTGCAGGATGCGAATTCAGAATTGCGAGATATGAACTCAGGATTGTGGGATATGAGCTCGGAAGTGTGAGATATAAACTCGGAATTGTGGGATATGAACTCGGGATTGTGGGATATGAACTCGGGATTGTGGGATATGAACTCGGAATTGTGGGATATGAACTCAGAATTGTGGGATATGAACTCGGGATTGTGGGATATGAACTCGGAATTGTGGGATATGAACTCAGAATTGCAGGATGCGAATTCAGAATTGCGAGATATGAACTCAGGATTGTGGGATATGAGCTCGGAAGTGTGAGATATAAACTCGGAATTGTGGGATATGAACTCAGGTTTGCGGGACAAGAATTCAGAATTGCGGGAAATTAATTCGGAAATGTGAAACTATAAATAATCATATTTTGCAGGATACGATTTTCATTCTATGTCTCTAAACACCTACGTTCAAATGTCAAACTTTAAAATGAGCTTCTGATGGATTTTGAATGTTTGATGTTTTCCGGTAACCGGTTTCAGTTTGGCAGCTGCTGTGTGTCAGTGAGTTTCAGGTGTGATTACACTGCTGCTTCATTTATAAGGTTTGCACTTGAACTACTTTAATATGAAAATCTCCTTTTGAGTTCTTCAGTTTGTATCTAAAGCTAATGGACAGTTTACTTTTAGTATCATTTAAAATTAAATGTGGAACATCTTTGCTTTTACTCAAGTGTGTTTTTTTTTTCGAGATACTGGAGGGTTTTCCTCAGTGCTCATGTTTGAAGTGTATTTTCTGTGTACGCTTGACTCCCAGCAAACATTTTTGTTTGTTTACACCTGAGCCGAGACACTGAACACACACACACACACACACACACACACAGACACAGCAGATTTTCACACTGAAGTCTCAGCTGTGACCAGCAGCTCGAGGAGCTGTTCTCACCTCTCACACACACACACACTCAAAACACTCAAACGTGTGTGTGTGATGCAGCTGGAGGACAGAACTGACATATTGCGCTGCTTCAAGATGTATTGTCTTCAGAGCTGGGTAGTAACTGATCTGGATTATGTAATCAGATTTCAAAAAATATGTACTTGTAATTACATTACATTTTAAATGCGCACAGATTACAGTTAATATGTATGGATTACATGATTACATTTCACACTACCCAGGTTAAAATAAAGGTGCATCTCCATAACGTACTTAAAGTGCTCTATTTTCACGCACTAATTTTGTCCTTAATATACTAAAAATGATTCTTCTTAAGATGATCTCAAAATTAGTGCGTGAAAATAGAGCGCTTTAAGTACATTATGGAAGTGCACTTTTTTTTCACCTGGGAATGGCAGTAAATTATTCATCATTTATTGACTCACCTCAATTCTCTTTGTTTCTTCAAAATTGTTCTTTCTAAATGAATCTACCACTTTTATATACATTTGGACGGTCTTCCAGCAGTTTTTGTGTAATTGCACATGCCTTCCACTTCTCAGCTACAGTTACAGAAAATCAACACATTTTAATTACTATTTCAATTAACACTCAATGTGTGATTTAACCTGGACTTTGTCTTTATAAATGACATGAATCTTTGCATTGTAGTGTGTTTTAAAAACATTATATCCATGTATGCGTGCCAAACTGACTGCATCAGTGTGTTCAAATTAGTTTTAATTTTGAGAATTATATATCTACTGATTATTAATGTGTCTTTGAATCCAAAATATAACAATATTTTAACAGCGTATTTGCATCTTCACTGTTCTCTGTCAGTTAATCTAAAAGTAATCCAAAAAGTAGTCTGACCTAATGCGTAATCCAAACTATAGTCCTAACTACAATTTTCATGTAATTTGTAATCAGTATTGGTAAGTAAGTTATCTACCCAGTCTTATTAAACAGAACCCTGTAGAACACCACTGAATGAAGAATGAAACATATGTCAGACAAAAACACTGTAACAGTGTCATAGACAATGATTTCGTTGCAAAAAGAGTCACTTGAACATTCTGCTGAATATCTCATGATGTGATTGACTGAAGAAAACCGCTGGTGAGTGAATGTTCACTGAATCATTATTGTTCGGTGTTATTATTTTTTTTAAACTGACTGCGAGTTTCCTTTATTTCAGAGTTTCTAAATATGTTCATCTATTTTTGACTGTACATCTTCATTGATTGGATTTCATGCTGCTATTACAATCACAGTTACAGGTGAATGCAGGCAAGTTAAATAATGTTTGAAATGACTTTTTTCATAAGTTTGTCTGCAATTGATAACTGAATAATTGTTAATGGCACACATTAATTCACTACATCCTTACATGGTCCAGAATTCATCAAGATGCTCGACTTTGACTTGTAATTGTAAAGGGACAACAGCCACAATTTCAGCACAAACACTAGAGATCAAAACACAAGCTAATTGGCGTCTCTGGTTCCTAGATATTTTTTCTTTAAAAACAAACATCTAAAAATATACAAACATACCCAACACTGTTGATATGCAACAAAAAGACATAGTTAAAATATAAAGCTTTCAAATTGATAAATTATTTAGCAATAAATATAAGTTGAGCATCTTAAAATATATATTTTACATATACATATATACAGTGTATGTGTGTGTGTGTGTGTGTGTGTGTGTATATATATATATGTATATATGTATATATGTATATGTATGTATATATGTATATAAGACCTCAGATGCAAAAACCTCTCAAGTCCATCTGAGAATTTTCTTTTAAATGAGCATTTTTATCAGGCTTCTGTGAAAGGCATTCAATAACTGACTATAAGTGAAAGTGCTGAACCTAAACATAGGAGCCAGATAAAAATGCTCATTTAAATAAAAAATACAAAAATCTCAGACAGACTTGGAGGTTTTTCATCTGAAGTCTTCATAGATAGTCGTTTCAGCTCATGTGTATATCAGAGCAGAATATGCATAACATCATATATGTATTTGTTTATTTCTGTGATTGTTGCTGTTGTAGTTATCTGTGCTTGTATTGTGGGACGGTCTGAGGTGTTTCGCTGTCTCATGCTCACTGTGTGTGTAGATTGCCTTCGGCCTGCAGATGAATAGCGATACAAAGAATAACAAATGGAGGCAATGCAATCATGACGGGTCGCCGCGCCTTCCGCTTAGGTAATGACAGCCCGTGTGTGTGTGTGTGTGTGTGTGTGTGTGATTATGCCTGATGCGCTTCTTCAACCTGCCTGATTACCTGTCAGCATGTGCTGGAGGTCTGACAGAAGCAGCACACACACGCCGCAGGTGAGCAGAGAGAGAGTGTGTGTGTGTGTGTGTGAGAACGCAGAGAGACGAGGAGCGTCTCCTTTATTGAAGCACTGGATGTGTGTCGGTACCCAGCTGTGCAGAGGACAGGAGTGATTGCTGCTAGATAGCATGCATTATTCTCACTATGCACACAATTCTGCCTCCTAATGTCCCACAAATATGCCCACAACAAACTTACAGGCTTTTCTAAAGGGCTGCAGGAATTTGGTTTTCGATGGCTGGACAAAGACGGCGAACGTTTGTGTTCCCAAACAAATAAAGACTCAAACTGGGACGCGTGTCACAAACACATTCCATTCTCATGCTATTTTAGAGAAGAGTTCAGCCAGAAATGAACATTTTGTGAGATCAGTTGAGAATCAAATCGCGATGCATCGGCACACGTCATATGTGAATGCATACAGATGCGATTTTCATAGTAAATTCGGCTTTGTTTCTCACACAAATCTATCGTGTGACTTTATACGTTTTGGAATATGGCATATAAGTCATATGGACCATATTTTATGGTGTTTTTGTGTGTCTTTTGTTTTTACTACTGAAGAAATAAACAGAAATGAACGGTTCCTTCATGGCTTAAAAAAACATCTTTCTTGTGTTGGGGTTTGCATGAATATATCTTTATTCACAGACCTTTTCACGAAGCAGGACATAAAGACATCAGAAAACAAATATTCCAAAAGTACTCTTCTTCTGGCTAGAGAAGACAATCCCAGAATGCCTTACAGCGAGATCAGTCAAACAATTTATGCGAGTTAAAAGACAGTCAATTATAAATTTAATTCACGCTAGTGTTGGTATGAAATCATCTAGTAGAAATGGGCTATTTGATTTTTTTTTTTTTTTTTTGTGTGCCATGTATTTTTATGATCATCAACTAAGTTTTAAGGGATATATGTCTTTACATTAGAATGTGTCCTGTTTAATTTTTACTTTTTCTGAGCAAAAAATAATGGCTATCATACATCTTTAACATAATTTACAGAAAACACCCACTCCAATCTATCTATCTATATATATATATATATATATAACATGTCAAAGTTTAGAATGAGAAAAAGTGACTAACAATTCATTTTTACTAATTAATTGTCATTTGAAATCTTTGCCTCAATCCTTTAAACCACTAGTTTTTACCTATTTGACAGCAGGAAGATTTAATTATTTAAAATAGAGTTTAGCATGATCACTTATTCTTTTACAGGTCAGAATAAGTATGGTCTTTCATTTGAACATTAATAGATCTGTAATGCTGAATGATGATGGAACATTATTTCATCCATATTTTGACACTAGTTATTTGAAACATTGAAGAAGACACTTATAATAACTGCCATTTAATAAGCTTTCTTTGTATATAAAATCACTTTTGTAATTTGATGTAGACATGTCCGTATTTGACCCTTATTTTTTTTTTTTAAATGTGTATATACTTTTTTTTTTTTTTTTTTAATGTCTCCAATTAAATGTCTACTTCAATGTTTTAAATAACTTGTGAAAATAAAATGTCAAATAAAAATATGTATTTGTGTGTGTGTGTGTGTGTGTGTGTTCCTAGCTATTAACATAACTGATATCATTTGTTTGCAGTGGCAGCAGGAGCATCCAGGGAGACAGCATTTAGTAAAGTGTGTGTGTGTGTGTGTGTGTGTGTGTGTGTGTGTGTGTGTGCACGCCTGCAGTTCCGCTGAGGTCTTTTAAAAGTCAGGTCCTTCCTTCTTCAGAGTCTCATAGTCTGTGGTGACGGCCACCAACTGTGCAGAGAGAGCGAGAGAATACATTTAAATGTAGTTAGCGTAAATTAAGATCATCAGAATATCATAAAAGACAAAACAACATGCATACAAACAAGAGCACACACACACAGACTGTCTGACAGGTTCTGCTGGCCCTCATTACGTGATCCGGCTCGGTGTTTAGGTTTTTTTTAGAGAAGTGGATTTGAGACTTTTAGGGTTTGTGAACTGATTTAATAAAGGAAATAAATCCAGAATATTTGCATCTTGTCAATGCATGTGCATGTTTACTGATCAATTGTGATGTTAAGAAGTTGAGGGTGCTTTTTAAGGGGTCAGGAGATGCCCATTTTCCACAAGTTGATTTGATTCCTTAGGGTCTTAATGGAAAGTCTATAACATACTTTGCTTAAAATTTCTCAATGGTAGTGTAAAAAACACCCTTTTTACCCTGTCAAAAACAGCTCTGTTCACAGCAAGCCGTTTCGGTGCATGTCCCTTTAAATGCTAATGAGCTCTGCTGACCCCGCCCCTCTCTTCCGTGAGGTGAGCAGTTTTCTGTTAAATTTAACCGCATTAGTCGTGGAACTTGCTAACTAGCACGTTTTTAGGAAAGGCGATTTGCAAAGATTCCTAAAAAACCCTTATACTCGCTGGTTCTGTAGGTGAAGCTGGATCACGAAGGATTTGCACATTCCCTTCAAAAACAAACGTGATCCACTGCATCTTCAACGACTCAGATGTCAGGAGTAAATGATGACTGCTATGTTCATTATTACATCCAACAACAAAACACATCAATCACTTAGGAGACATTCTTGTCTACATCTGCTCCAGTGTCCGACCAATGGTGGACTGTTTACAGATCACTCAGGGCGGGGCTTAGGTTAAACGCTAGTGTCAATCAACAATCGTGGGAGGGGCATGTGCAGAATTACATCACTCTGCCAAGAATCTGAGAATGGCTTGATCTGAGACACTGCTTATGATTTATGGGGATTTAAAAAAATTAAAAATAAATAAAAAGCACTGGGTGGATTTTTATCATTAGGGTGGATGTGTACACACACTGCCAACACACATTTAGACCAGTCATAAGGGTCAGTTTTTCGAAATTGAGTATAATAAATAAAATAAATGTATAAATAAGCTTTCCATTGATGTATGGTTTGTTAGGATCGGACAATATTTGGCTGAGATACAACTATTTGAAAATCTGAGGGTGCAAAAAAATATTGAGAAAATCACCTTTAAAGTTGTCCAAATAAAGTTCTTAGCAATACATATTACTAATCAACAATTACGTTTTGATATATTTACGGTACGAAATTTACAAAATATCTTCATAGAACATGATCTTTACTTAATATCCTAATGATTTTTGGCATAAAAGAAAAATGGATCATTTTGACCCATACAATGTATTGTTTGCTATTGCTACAAATATACCTGCTGCTTATGACTGCTTCTGTGCTCCAGAGTCACATTTATGTTCAAACAACATGTAAAAGTGAATTTTGCATCCGATGACCCCTTTAAGGTGAGTTTGCCGTTCCTCAGTGATCAGATGCACCATTTTCACCTGCTGGACAGAAAACAGCTAAAAACCCCACAATTTTGATGCACAATTCCTGCATTCGTGTTTTTTGTGAAAAGGTCTCGGAGCGTCAGCTTTTATGTGACAGAAAGCATGTTTCTGCTGTGTATGCGTGACAGGAGACACATTCTTCAGCCTCTGTTATTTTATTCTCATATTCTCATTGATCTCTCTCTCTCTCTCTCTCTCTCTCTCTCTCTGCTTCTGTTTCTCACATTATGATTAACGTTGAGACGCCACTGGATTCTTGATTTCTGACCTTTGGCTCCTGTTGAGAATCAAACATGTCGAGCTGTGACCTTTCATGAGCCTGAACGCAAACTTCCCGGAAGAAGGAGAGGAAACTCTTATTTTCTCCATCTGCTTTTGTTAATACTTTCATTAATCGTTGGAGTTGATCAAGATGTTCCAAATGAGAACAAAACATTCTCCCACTGCGATATGAATTATTTCTTCCTTTAGACGTGAACGAACGCTGTCTTTTGCTTGAGACATCTAGAAATGCATCCTTAAAGAGGATCGTGAAAAATGGCCATTTTCCATCTTTATTTTTGCTCTATGTAAAAGACACTCCATTTAAATGGGTAAAAACAGAAGTAAACGCCCACTGCTGTGATTGGCTGACTTCATCACACATAGCCACGCCCTTTTTTTTACATCATGCCATGTGTTTTTATACTCAATGGCAAGCGCTGTGATAGAGCCATATATGTTTGAGCTCAAAGTCTGTTTCAGCATGGGAATTACTTTTGCTTCATTTTTGGTATATAGTTTTAAAAGTATTGTTATTGCTTGTCATATTACAAAAGATGCGTAAGCTGCAGCATTAAGTAAGTTCGCGAGAAAACATTGTTTCTCATTCATTTGCCAGCGGTTAAACATTTATTTTGGTTGCAACTTTTATGCTTAGTTGAAGAAATTTATCATAATCTGTTGTGATTCTAATGTCCAGCTTTGTACTGATTTTAATAGCAACACTCAAACAATGATGCGCTTTAAGTCTTAATAGTTTAATTTGGCAGTTTATTACAAACACACTGTAGGATTAAAAATAAATGTATTGCCTGTGTTTCCTCCGAGGACAAAATCTTTGGCACTGCTGAATCTTTCAATAAAAGATATTGTGAAAAACCGGCAGCATGTTTGGAATAATTCAGAAGACAGTGTTGTCAAATGTGAAGAACAAATGGAAACGTTATCTTTCAGTCTCTCAGGCACATCATTAAAATTAAACTTCAGCCATGCATTTCTAATGCTGGAATCTTTAGGAAGGATATGCAGAGTTTTCGAAGGTTCAGTTGGAGTTTGATAGCTTTACTCAACATCTTTATCCAAAAGCAGTTTGGATATTTTAATTGATTGATATGGAAGGCCAACAGGGCCAAAAGTCTTTAAACGGAACACATTGAATTTGTGGATGCCCTGTTCATCCACATTAATGGTATATGTATATACCAACATAACATTGTCACATATATAAATATAGTCTAAAAAAAATAGCAATTTTATTTGTTGCTGTCCTTGTTTTCTCATTAACGTGGACAAACAGTGCATGTTGACAGTCAAATTTCATGTGTTCCTTTTAAAGACTTTTGACCCTGTCCACCTTCCATACTGACTTATGATTGATAGATATGGAAGGCCAAAGGGTCTTTAAACAGAACACAAAAATTTTGTCTGTTTGTCCATGTTAACACAGCAATTTTGAACATGCTTCTTTTGTATGTGTAGGCATACAAATTATGGCAGGGTTCTGAAACTTGCATATGTTTTTATTGTAGAGTAACCTGTCATATGTGTAAATATCACAAGCATTTTGATTCCATTTGACTCCATTTACAACCCCTTTAAAGTGCCCCTATTATGGCTTTTTGAAAATGAGTTTTCATGCAGTGAATGAAAACATCCTGCCAAGTTTTAAATCTGAAAGTGCACCGTGTATAAGGTTATTGTCTCTCAAAAGAAAGAGTCGACTCTGAATCATTGAAACGAGTCGTTTTTTAAAACGAATCCCAAGCTGTTTTATGTTGACATCAACATGAAACATTAGCATATTGCTGCCCACTTGTTGGTCTTTTCGTGTTGGTTTGAATGAAAATGCAAATTCATTCTTTGCCACTAGGTGCCACTTTTAAAAAGTAAAAAATTTAACGCTCCTCGGTAACGCTGTACACAAAGCAGCACTGCGCTCACAAACACTGCTTTATCAGGCATTACTGGCTAGATGAGATGAAAATGAGACCAATCACTGCAGATTAGCGTCACGCAAAGGAGGGGTTTGGAAAAATGAATCGTTGAGCGAATCGTTTGGGAGACATTGAGCAAGTAAGGTAAAAATAAATGCATATTATAAGACAATGAAAGTGTTTTTTGACCTTGCATGCATGTCAAGCTGTTGTTGGGGACTCCCAAAACCAAAATATGAATCTTTCATTACCCATAATAGGGGTACTTTAAATAGTCGCCATTTTCGAAACCCTCCAATCGTACTGTTTGCTCAAACGTGTTTGCAAGCATGCAGCTCCTGTCACGCATGCGACAGATGAATCTGGGCTGATCCGGGAACAGCGGGGGTGACGGGTCTGTGATGGATCTGTCTGCGCTGTCAGTCTGCAGCTGATCACAGAGCAGTCGCTGGGCTGTTTACCTTGTACTGATAGGTCGGGCCGAGATTGTTCCACGGTTCAGGGTTATTCTTCCTGTCCCAGCTGACAGAATGAGGGTAAGGCCAGACCGGAGAGAAAGAGAGAGCGAGTGAAAACAGAGCAGTGGAAGGAGGAGGAGCGGCGGTAAAGGAGGGTAATTATCAGGTGGAGGTGACGGAGGCCAGTTATTTGGCAACCTCCCAACGTTCATTAAGCAAAGTTTGTTTCTCACAGAGAAGAATGAACACACAGCAAACTAAACAAACACATGGTTATGATTTTACCACGGGTTAGAAGTGTTCTTAGCCCCATTACTGTGGCAAAATCACTAATGAACAGCCTCAAGTGGCATTTTTAAATCATGAAAACAGCAGTGTGCCTTCAATGTTCAATAAATTGTGACATTTATTAATAGTAATCAGTATAAAATATTCTTTTGTGCAGTAAACAGTCTGGTTCGTGCATTTTCTCCATATACAGAAATTGATGTTTAACAGTAACTTAAAAATCATCAAAGACAGACCTGCATGTTGTGAGCTCCAAGATTGTTAATTATCTATGCTTTTGTTGAAGCCAATCATTTACATTATTTGAACTTATTTTTAAAATAATCATGTTTAACCCCATACAGCTATATGTGTGGGAGGTTTTTTTTTGTTCTTGTTGTATAGTGTGTGTGTGTGTGTGTGTGTGTGTGTGTATATATATATATATATATATGTGTATATATATATATGTGTGTGTGTGTGTGTGTGTGTGTGTATATATATGTGTATATATATATATATGTATATATATATATGTATATATGTGTGTGTGTGTGTGTGTGTGTGTGTGTGTATGTATGTATGTATATGTACGTATGTATATGTGCGTGTGTGTATTTTTTTTATATATACAAAATTATATCAAAATATACAAAAAAAAAAATGGGTAAAAAATATTTGTCAAGATATGTTTCAAAATATATTTATATAAATATATTTTCTACCAATATATTTGTGGTCTTTTTTCTTTTTCTTTTTTGAATTTTTGATTTTTTAAATTATATTTAAAAAATATAAATTTATAAAAGTATTTAAAATTATATTTTGGCCTCCATATATTTCAGTCCAACAAAAATACATTCACATGTCACATGTGAAGAAAAAACGTGTTGTCTGTAACACGTGTGAATATAACACAGTCTGTGTTTCACCAGCGCACGTTACATGTTACACTGCACTGTTACAATGTTAAAGTAGCAGCACACAAAAATATCAAAATATGATATCATGTGACTGATTGTCTTGTGGTTTTTAGGTTTAGGTTTAGTAGTGAGGAGCACAAACATTCAAATACTCTGACTTTTTATTTTTGGAACATCTTCCAATAGGAAAACAAGTTTGTAATAGCATGAGGGTGAGTAAATGATGGCAGAATGATTTTCGTGTGAACTATCGCTTAAGTGTGTGTATTTTATTAGTGTTATGCCATATTGTACAGTCAGTGCTCAATAACATGAGCACTGTGTTATAAAATGATGATTTTCTGGGTGTTTTTGTCCGTCTCAGTGATTCTCTGCTGGTCTGATCTGGTCTCATCTCACCTGACGTAAGGTCCACGAGCCAGTCGGATCAGATAGAGAAAAGCTCCGCTCACTCCCGCAGACATGAAGAGGAACTGAGGGATGAGCTGAAAGAGCACAAGACGATCACCAGTCATCAGCGTAAGTGTGTTACTCAAGTCAGATTTATTATTTGTATAGCGCTTTTCAAAATACACTGTTGAAGCAGATTTACAGAAAAACATTGTTACTTTTTATATCATCTTAATGTCTTCAGGCCTTATAGCCACATTTAGCAGAGCTGGGAGATAATATAGCTTACATTTTTAACAATATAAACAATCGTGCAGCAACATCTCAACAACATTTACACTGACGCTTTTATGCAAAGAGATTTGCATTGCGTTCAAGGTGTACAAGTTAACAGTTCATTCTTTCTCTGGGATTCGAACCCATGATATTGGTGTTGCACGTGCCATGATCCACTTTTTGAGCAACAGTAATGCTATACCCTAAACCTAAAAATTAATTGCACTGTCAACATGTTTATAGCTACAGTAGATAGATCTATATTCCTATAAAACACTGTGCTTGCAATGGCAAGGTCCTAGGTTCGATTCCCAGAGAATGCATGAGCTGATAACATGTTTACCTTAAATGCAATGCAATGTAAGTTGATTTAAGGGCCTGCCAAATGCATAAATGTAGATATATAGCTTTCTAGTAGCATTCCTCAAACAGTAGAGCGTAGTGCATGCAACGCCAAAGTCATGGGTTCGATTCCCAGGGAATGCATGAACTGATAAACTGTATAAATTGAACGCAATGTAAGTCGATAAAAGAGTCAGCCAAATGCATAAATGCAGATATCTAGCTTTCCTGTAGCGTTCCTCAAATAATAGAGCATGGGTTCAATTCCCAGGGAATGCATTTCTGAACCTTGAATGCAATGTGTGTGGCTTCGGACAGAATTGTCTGCTAAATGAATAAATGTAAATGTAGATATATAACTTTCCTGTAACATTCCTTGAAGAGTTAAAAACCCCACTAGCAATGTCAAGGTCATGGGTTTGATTCCCAGTGAATGCAACTGATAAACTGTATTATGCAATGTAAGTCGATAAAAGAGTCTGCAAAATGCATACATGTAGATATAGCTTTCTAGTTGCATTGCTCAAACAGTAGAACATTGTGTATACAAGTCATGGGTTCGATTCCCAGTGAAAGCATGAACTGATAAATAGCACAACTCGAATGCAGTGTAATAAAAGATAAAAGTTTCTTCCAAATGCATGCATGTAGATCTAGCTTTCCTGTAGCATTCCTCAAACAGTAGAGCTTGGTGCATGCAACGCCAAAGTCATGGGTTCAATTCCCAGAGAATGCATGAACTGAAAAAAAAGCTATGTAAGTTGGCTTTAGATAAAGGTGTCTGCCAAATGCATAAATGTAAATATCTGATTAATGACTCATCTGGTTTAAGTAACTTTAACTTACTCAGCAAGTACTGCTGCTTCATCATTGAGCTGAAAGAGGGAGGAAAGTGCAGGAGACGTGTTACCAGTGCAGTCTGACACGTTTCAGAACGCAACGACGTGTGAAATAAAGCTTGTGCAGTTAGAAGTGTGTGTGTTCATGTACTTGCGTCAAGTAGGTTTCAGGTCTAAATGAACAAACACACACACACTCTCTTTTATATGCATGGAGAGACACTGTGTGTGTCAATCTGGGTTGAGCGGACAAAGACACACACTACTACTACTGTGCGTGTGTGTGTGTGAGACACTCACTCCACTGCCGATCAGACTGAGTGACAGGATCACACACACACACACACACACTGACATCCTACCAGGAGACTTCAGTGTGTGTGTGTGTAAATGATGACAGGGATTAGAATAGAAATACATATTAAAAGAGGAAATGCGAAGCATCAATTTGGATGCCAGAATCGCCACATTTTTTCTGCGTTTGAGAAAGTGAGAGACAGGCAGACACAGACTTAGCCTTATGTTGTCAAAACTGCCTCCTGTAACAGTGATTTGCATAATCCCCCAGGGGTTACTGGGAGATATTCAAATTAGCTTATCAAATATGTTTAAGCGTCGTAAGCCGAGCGCAACATGTGTTTGCTTTGGTTCCTCTCTCATCTCTCAGCTCGACTCGATCCTGACGGGCGTTCTGCGGTCATTTGATGCTCGTGATGTTTTTTAGTGTTTGTCTGATACACACCTGCAGTTATAAGCTCTCTGTAGATGATGATGATTATGATGAAGTTGCACATCAACATTTACTCAATAATAGAGCAGCATTATTATTTTACAATGTCCTTGTTATGTTACATACTTACTTTAGTAATTAGAGTAAATTATGAACAGTTACAAGCAACTAGCTTTAATTCTAACCCTATAGTAAGTACAAGTAGTTAATAAATACTTAAATGTATAATTACACTGTAACAAGGACACCTTAACCTCCTGAGACCCTGCGTCCTCATATGAGGACATTATATTTTAGTGAATTTCTCTGAAACTATACATGTCACGTCTGGACTGAGGGACAAACACAGGATAAGTGGTAACAATCCTCTTTAATAATTCCAAACTGAAATAGCACTCCCACAAAGGGTTCAAAAGACCACATAACACAAGCTCTTCAAACTGAGGAATAATCAATCTTATCTTGGTCCTCCTTTAGGTGATCTTGGCAGGAGGTATGAGGCAGAGTGTTCCAGCAATCCAGAAGGTAGGTAGTGGTGTGAGTAAGGCGTGTAACCTCGAGACCAACCGAAGAGGGATTGAGGTGAGTGTCTAGATATAGTGCTCAGGTAAGTGGAATCAGGTGGTAATCAGGTGACTGTGAGCGGGTGTAGGTGGTTGGTGTGGTGGGTGGATCTGTGACAGTACCCCCTCCCCCACGGGCGTCTCCTGGACCGACAGCGAGGACGACCACGTCCTCTGGGAGCAGGGCGATCGGGTGTGACAGATGAAAGTCGGAGAGAAGGGATGGATCCAGAACATCCTCTCTGTCCACCCATGACCTTTCCTCAGGGCCAAACCCCTCCCAATCTACCAAATACTGGAGTCGGCCACCCCGCCGTCGGGAGTCTAGGATCTCTTTGACTCTGTAGATGGTCTCGTTGGGATTGGCTTCGGGAGGAGGTGGTACCTCGGGCTCTGTGGAAGGAGGGAGAATGGGATTAGTGAACGGTTTTAATAGGGACACATGGAAGGTCGGTGAGATACGGTAGGTATCTGGAAGCTGCAGTTCGTAAGTGACTTCATTGATTCTCCTTGTTACCGGGAATGGACCTACGTAACGGGGACTCAGCTTCCTGCAGGGCAGACGGAGATGAATATCCCGAGTGGAGAGCCAGACTCGGTCACCTGGTTGGTACACGGGTGTGGTGGTACGATGGGCATCAGCATAGTCTTTATGTCTCCGTACTGCCCGCTGGAGATGGACATGTGCTGAGTCCCACACCCTCTCGCTCTCACGGAACCGCCGGGACTTCTGAGGGCTCTCCAGTCCAGGAAAAGAGTGGCGGTTGAAACCAGAGTACGCACTGAAATTGTGTAAGCCCG
The DNA here is from genome assembly GCF_012432095.1 of Onychostoma macrolepis. Taxonomy (NCBI): domain Eukaryota; kingdom Metazoa; phylum Chordata; class Actinopteri; order Cypriniformes; family Cyprinidae; genus Onychostoma; species Onychostoma macrolepis. The sequence continues at coordinate 33,255,696 of NC_081160.1, forward strand.
AGTTCTGTGCGTACTCGGCCCAGAGCAGATACTGGCTCCAGCTGTCTTGGTGTCGGTGGCAGTAAGTGCGGCGATAACGCCCGATCTCCTGGATTCTGTGTTCGGTCTGGTCATTGGTTTGAGGGTGATAACCTGAGGAAAGGCTGACAGACACTCCTAGCAGGCGGAAGAAGCCATGCCAGACCCGGGAGATGAATTGAGGCCCTCTATCCGAAACGATATCTTCAGGGGAGACCAAAGTTTCGAAAGACCTGTTGGAAGAGGGCTTTGGCGGTCCCTAAGGCAGTGGGTAACCCACGTAGAGGGATTAGTTTGCAGGCCTTCGAGAATCTATCCACGACGACCGGTAAGCGGCGTGGAGTGGATGTGATGGCACAGACCGAACAGCTCTTGACGTAACGGGCGACATCTTGGGCCATGCTGGGCCACCAGTATCTGTTCCGGAGAAGCGAGAGGGTTCGTTGGCTGCCTGGGTGACCTGATCCCGGAGACATGTGGATGGAGTCCAGCAGGGTGAGACGTAAGGTGGTAGGTACGTACTGCTTCCCTTCTGGACCTCCCGGCGGAGCGGGTTCTGTCAGAGTGGCAGCACGGATTTGATCATTCACCTTCCATACAATAGGACATGCGAACACAGTGGGTGAGAGAATGGGTTCAGGGTTCTCAGGTGATGGATCAGGTTGGTGAAGGCGGGATAGGGCATTGGAGGAGAGAGGTCAGGGGAGCCGAAAGGTGACTGTAATGGGCGATGAAGCGACGATAGAAGTTCGCAAACCCCAGAAATCTTTGTAGCTCTTTAATGGTGGTTGGAAGCGGCCAATTTCTTACGGCGTCCACTTTGGTAGGATCCATCTGCACTCCCTCAGCGTCTATGATGTAACCCAGAAAGTGAATTGTGGTCTGGTGAAACTCGCATTTCTCAAGTTTGAGATTCAGGTGATGTTGACGGAGGCGCTGGAGTACCTGGGAGACATGTCTTTGATGTTCTTCGAGATTGGGTGAGTAAATGAGGATGTCATCTATGTAGATGAGTACAAATCGATTAAGCATGTCCCGGTAGATTTCATTCATGAAGTTTTGGAAGATGGATGGTGAGTTTGAAAGGCCATACGGCATAACCCGGTATTCATAGTGCCCGGTGGGTGTTATAAAGGCCGTCTTCCATTCATCTCCCTTACGAATGCGGATCAAATTATAGGCGCTGCGGACATAGAGTTTAGTGAAGAGCCGGGCTCCACGGAGTTATTCTAAGGAAGCAGGTACTGGTGGGAGTGGATAGGCGAACTTGAAGGTTTGGGAGTTGAGCGCTCTGCCGCGGGTGAAGCTGAGGGACAGATGAACCCCTGTTGTAACGCCTCCTTGACGTACTCCTCCATGGCAGCGCGCTCCGGGATCGAAAGGGGATAGACACGTCCCTTCGGTAGTTTGGCCCCAGGCAGCAGGTCAATCGCGCAGTCCCTTGACCTATGAGGTAGAAGATGTGTCGCTGCGACCTTGCTGAATACGTCCGGGTAGGTTTGGTAAGCTGAGGGAATCTGGATGGACTTATGGGATACGGGGCTCTCGAGAGTCGTGGAGCAGAGCGTGATGGAGGAAATGGTCTGGTTAGGAACCGGGAGGCCTGTCAGGCACTTCTTGAGACAGGAACTACTCCACCGAAGGATCTCTCCAGAGTTCCAGTGCAGGTCTGGATGGTGTTTGGAGAGCCAGGGCCGTCCTAGGACCACGTCCACAATGGCCTCCTCCAGAATCAGGAAAGAGATTTGTTGCCAATGCGGAGAGTGACCTCCGGAGTGTGGTGACGCACTAACCCCTTCCTCAGCGGTTTGCCTTGAATCGTGGAAATTTGATACGAGGTGTTGCCACGGAGTCGAGGGAGCTGGATTTGGTGGAGACTGATAGAGGAGATGAAGTTTCCCGAGGCACCGGAGTCAATTAGGATTTTGACTGGAAAAGATCGGTTTAGGTATATTATTAGAGCATTACCATGAGGGATATCAGAGACATCAGGGTGGAGATGGACCGTACTCACCGCTGAGCGTGTGGGGCGAGCTGGGCAGGAAGGCAGAGAGTGATCCTTAGACCCACAGTACATGCAGAGGTCTTGGGAGATTCGGTGAGCACGTTCCTCCGACGACAGATGATAACGACCCAGTTGCATAGGTTCAGGTGTTGGTGGAGTATTTCCCGGTGAGGCAGTGGCAGAGGTATTTTCGGTGCGGCAAGCATTGAGATGTTGGGAAATGTGCAGTGACTTCTGTAGGAAACTTTCTAGTCCCACAGTATCATCTATTATCGACATCTGTTGTTGGATGGATGGCTCGAGACCCCGTCAGAATGCTGCTAATAGAGCAGTTTCGTTCCATCCACTGCTCGCTGCCAGAGTGCGGAATCGGACAGTGTAATTGTGAACGGACATATCGGCTTGCCGTAGCTGGAAGAGCTCGTCGTGCACTGAGATGGCAGAAGTAGAGTGACTAAAAACCTCACGGAAGTGGTCGATAAAAGCATCCAGGGATCGCACTATCGGGCTGTGCGAATTCCAGAGAGCTTCAGCCCACTGCAACGCTCTTCCAGACAGCAGTGACATGATGAAGGTGATCTTCGCCCGATCGTTCACAAACTGGTGAGGCTGGAACTCAAAATACAAGGAACACTGGAGCAGGAAGCCACTGCAGGCGGCCGCCTCACCGGAGTAGATCGCAGGTTTGGCCATGGGACATACAGATGTAGAGGGTATGACAGGAGGTGGTTGAAGAGATTCACGGACGGTACGAACCAGCTCGGCGAACGGATCCGGTGGAGTGGGATCTTGAGCCTCCATGATAGTTTTGCTCTGTTTGACAATTTCCTTTTTTGGGGGGGTGGGGGTTGGTCTTCTGTCACATCTGGACTGAGGGACAAACACAGGATAAGTGGTAACAATCCTCGAACTCTTTCAACGCCATTGACGAGATATCTCGTCAATTAAGAGACAACGCTTCCCCGCCATTGACGAGTTTTTACGGCAATCCGTGTTCTAGGTGTATTACGGTAAGGAAAGCCCTAGCGCATGTCCTGAATGAGTTACGGGACTTCCGGGTCTTTAGGGTGCGAATAGAAGACGATCGGCATACATGGAAGGATCAGAGAAAATGTAGATCATATATAGATCATAGCCTATGTAGATCATGCTTTGACCATTTTGAATCTGATCGGGACGATGTAGTCAGTGAGAGAGATGCATTTACAGACACAGAAACATCTGTAGTTATAACCGATCCGTCAATCTGAATAGGGGTGTGTGTGGGCTCTATCTATCTATCTATCTATCTGTCTGTACAGTATATGTATGCATATGTATGTATGTAGCCTGTGTGTGTGTATAATCATATGTATGTATATGTTTGTGTGTGTGTGCGCATGTACAGTACATGCATGTATGTAGCCTGTGTGTGTGTGTGTGTGTGTATAGTCATATGTATGTATATATATATATATATGTAGATATAGTGCTCAGGTAAGTGGAATCAGGTGGTAATCAGTAATCAGGTGACTGTGAGCGGGTGTAGGTGGTTGGTGTGGATGATGTGGTGGGTGGATCTGTGACAACATGCCACAGTTTTTAGTCTGGATGTCCTGTAAAGAGCACATTCAGGGCTCTTCAGAGAGACCAAATATGGATGTTTCACCGTCTCTTCATGGACTTCTTCATTAATGTAGTGATCAAATGTAACACTCTTATGGAAATATGATAATATTTTGTAATTGTCATTTAAATTTGACTAAATTTTAAACTGTCATAAATCAACATCTCAAAATATGACTTTCTGTTACGAAACAGGACATTGTCATGCATGTCCTCAGTTGAGGACACCGGCACTAAAAGAATGTTTATTATGCATTCTGGGGGACACAACAAATGAATAGGGATAGAAAATATATTTCAATATTCCTGTGAAATATTATATATTATTATGAAAATCTTGTCAATTATTTCTCCCATTATTATACTTCTTTTTTCATTACGTTGCCCCAAAAACACATTAATATGCAAATTAGATACAGTTTATGGATACATTGTATATAATGGGAAAACCCTTTATGAAATATTTCACACATATTTTGCTTAAAGAAAAATGGTATATCAAATCATTCTGTTACAACAGTTCAGAATAATCTTTATACAAAGTTTGGTATAAAAAAAAATCCTGAAACCTAAAAATGTATTGGTCATGTCTGTTTTTTTTTGTTTGTTTGTTTGTTTTTTTGGAGTCATAGCATAACATATGAATGAAATATATACAGTATATATATATATATATATATGCTCTAAACAATGTAATGACAAAAAAACTAAATTTTTCCTAAAAAAAAAAGAAAATCCAATATTTCTTATATTAGGGCTATTTCTAAGTTTAGTATGTAATTATATAATTACACTGTAACTAGGACTCTTTAAAATAAAGTGTAACTGAATTATTTATTCTTTATAGTTTATATTTTGATTTTTAATTAGTTTTTGCTTGTTTTGTTTTTTTATAAATGACCTTTTTTAGTTTTAGTCTTCACAGCGCTGCAGTCTTTTAATACAGTGTATGAATAAATGGGAACATTGATTGAAAATAATTTTCTCTGTAATTTGTTTGCATTGTTTTGCACTTTTTTGTTTATCACAATTACCTTCTTTACCCTCCTGCTGAGCGCTTTATTTAAAATGATAATATTTTTTGATGATTTCAGGTGTTTTTCTCTGAGGATATGAGCAAAGGTGATAATATGAACACATCTGCTTTGCTCCTCTGCTCTTCTCATGAGTGTCATATTCAGCGATCACACTTTTGAGTGAGGAAAACGACAACTTTCTTATGTATTTGTGAAGTCACACTTAGTTAGTGACTGTAACACCTGTGTGATGGCCGAGAGAGAGAGAGATAGACAGCTTTAACAGCATCTGCTGCAACATCTGCTCCTGACCTGCAACAACTCAGAGACATTATAGACTTTATACAGCAGCCGCTGAACTAAGAGTTTTCTATCCTTTAGTCAAATACAGCCTACTGTACGCTCACAGAAAGAGAGAGTCTTTGCTATGAAAGTAGATGGAATCTAGAAGCCTGGTTCTGCTACAGAATTAAAAATAAACAATTTTATTTTTTTAAAACTCATAATTGCGAGATGCAATCTCTTGCCATTCCAACTTTATATCTTGTGAGTCTGACTTTTTATTTTCTCAAGTTTACATCTTGCATTTTTGACTTTTCTCACATTTCTGACTTTTTTTTGGAACTGCATGATATAAACTCTTTGAAAAGATTCAAAGTGCAGTATATAAACCCAGAATCCTGATGGACTTTCTCCTAATTATATGTTTATATCTCACAACTGTGACTTTATTTCTGTGACTGTAACTGTGAGTTTACATCTTGCAATTCTGTTTTGTGTGTGTGTGTGTGTGTGTGTGTGTGTGTGTGTGTGTGTGTGTGTGTGTGTGCATGTGTGTGTGTGTGTGTGCGTGTGCATGTGTGTGTGTGTGTGTGTGTGTGTGTGTGTGTGTGTGTGTGTGTGTGTGCACGCGTGTGTGTGCGTGTGTGTGTTCCGTCCACCACAGATTAAAAAAATAAAAAAGGTAATTACAACTTTTAATCTCACAATTGAGTTACAAACAATTGCTTGTTAGCACCTTGCAATTCTGACTAATATATCAGAATTCTGACTTATTTATATCTTGTAATACTGAAAAGTCATAATTGAGAGAGAAAAAGTAGCAAAAACTTTTTATTTATTTATTTATTTTCTGTGGCAGGAACAAATTTCCATAAATCTAAATGTTAAAATAAAGACTGCAAAAATTACTTTCTCAATCTGTATGTTTGTCCTGTTTCCAGTAAAATATCTAAACATCCTAAAGTTACACACTAGTTTACATCCAGCAAAATTTTGTGGCATTTATGCAAGCAAGCAAACAAACAAACAAACAAATAAATAAATAAATAAAGCTTATATATATATATATATATATATGTTTTGTTTTGTTTTTTAATTTTGCAGGGGTTTTTTGTTTGTTGTTGTTGTTTTTTTTTTTTTTTGCTCATTAAAGAAAACCCCTTCACATCATATTATTTACAGGCCTCTGAAAGAAAGAATAAGCTGAAGATGCAGAGGCCTGTAAAAGATACAGACATAATACTACAAAATCACTTTTAATATCTGTTACTGTTAAACACACTGGCAGTTTAACACGGTTCGGTGGTGTTTGCGTAACAGCCATTCATTTGGTTTTGGTAACCTGCCAAACAAACGACATGAATCTGGGTCATCACACGCTCATTGTCAGTAATAGAGCTATTGTTTCAGCAAACAATGTCTGTGACACTCATTTTGAGATGTGTTTATAATAAACATTAAATGGAACGTCAATAAAAGCTCTTCACAAACCTCACCTGTTCTCAGAAAAACAAACTACTACAACGCAGAATCACAATAGAGAGCGTGACGCTGCAGTCATTTAAGGGTTTCTCGTTTTTTACTGATGGAGGAATTGTGATGCTGAAGGTCAGGAGTAAATGTCAGATGAGGTTAAACTCACCCCGGGATGTTTCCTCGCCTGCTGGTACATCGTTCTGAACATCTTCATCTTCCACAACACAGCGACAGTGAACAGTAAATGTGGCTAAAAGTGAGAACAAGTGTGGACTGTTAGTTGTGTGAGAGGGTCAGTTGTGATCCAATCAACTGACCACTAACCCAGTGACGACACAGTATCATCTGACAGACAGACCCCTAGTAAAACAAAAAGTTATATGTGACCCTGGACCACAAAACCAGTCATAAGGCTCAATTTTTTAATTGAGATTAATACATCATGTGAAAGCTGAATAAATAAGCTTTGCATTGATGTATGATATTTTTAAAATCTGGAATCTGAGGGTGCAAAAAAATCTAAATATTGAGAAAATCACCTTTAAAGTTGTCCAAATGAAGTTCTTAGCAATGCATATTACTAATCAAAAATTAAGTTTTAATATATTTACAGTAGGAAATTTACAAATATCTTCATGGAACATGATCTTTACTTAATATCCTAATGATTTTTGGCATAAAAGAAAAATTTATAATCTTGACCCATATATTGGCTATTGCTATAAATATACCTGTGTTGCTTATGACTGCTTTTGTGCTCCAGGGTCACATATATTTAAAATACATTTATTTCAAACTAAGTATAGTTCAAATCTATTAGCATATTTACTGACAGATAACTCGAGACTTACTGATATAAAAATTATAATTAAACTTTATTTGGCGTACTACTTGTGCACAATGCACTTTTCCTAATATTAAGTCTAAAATGTGTTTTAATGTCACTTTCTGATGAGGATTGTATGATCTTTGAATAATATCGGTCTTTAAATGCTAAATATTTAAAGTGTATCTGAAGTACAGTTCCACATTATTCAAATATACTAATATATCTCTAATTGGACTTCAGCACTACTTCTGCACAATTAAAGTGCATTAAGTACAAAATTAGTTTAATTTAGCAGACTTTAAGTATACCAGTTTAGTATACTAAAATTACAATTACTCATTTTCATTTAGTTTAACATGATATACCAAAATAACTCAAATTCATTTAATATATATATATAGAGAGAGAGATGTATTAAAAAAGTAATAAAATTGCACAAAAAACTAAATTACTAAAACTTTAAAAATAAAATGAAAGCAGAAATTCTAAAAATAAAAGCTAATTCAAAATATAAACGAAAACCTAGTGAATGAATGATGTATTTATATTATATCTAGTCTCAGTGAGATTAAAAGGTAAAAAACAAGCACACTTCCTTAATGCACTTAAAGTGCTCTAATTTCGTGCACTAATTTTGTACTTAATATACTAAAAATGACCCTTTAGGTCATTTTTTACTCAACTGTGCTATTTTGAGACACCATGAATATGAACTAAAATGCACTTTTAACATACTATCTTTGTATTTAAAAAATGTATTTAGTTACCACTTGTAGTACCATCTTTCATACACTAGCACACTCAAGTGTACATTTTTTAAATACAAAGATAAGTGCATTTTAGTTCATATTCATGGTGTCTCAAAATAGCACAGTTGAGTACACTTAGATGACCTTAAGTTGACTTTAAGAAGTACTAAAGGGTCATTTTTAGTATATTAAGTTCAAAATTAGTGCGTGAAAATAGAGCACTTTAAGTGCATTACGGAAGTGTGCTTGTTTTTCACCTGGGTATATAGTATTGAAGAATATCCAGCTCTCTAAATGGACTGTTTTGCTGTGCCAGTATATTGAAGTTTGCATGTCTTCAGTTAATGTCATTGGAAGGTCTTTGTAACAGAAGGACGAGGCGTCTGGCGTCTTCTGGCACGTTTCAGAGTCTCTGCCAACTAACAGTCTGCCCTGAGCTTTGACCTTTGACCTCGGGGAATAATCACACACCGACAGACTGACAGTAAAAAGCTTCGAGTCAACCCATAACCCATAATCTGATGTCAGCCGCTCTGAAACAGCCCTGTCAGACTCTGATGACATTAAAAGCGGTGATTTATACTTCATTACAGGTGATCCTAAAAACACACTATCATCAGTGCTGGCGGGATTCTCACATGATATTTAGAGTTTAGGAGACTCGACAACAACAAAAAGACCAACTGAGCACCCCAAACAATATTTAGGCCTAAACTTGAGATTTATTTATTTAAATTGCATGTAAAATTTACATCCGTTTGAATCACACAGTGTTAAAATAATGACATTAGGATTATCATACACTGTAAAAGTGATGTTGACTTAACTTAAAAAAATTGAGGAAACCCGTTGCCTTAAAATTTTTAAGTAAATGATAATTAAAAAAATAAGTTAATTGAATTGAATTTTTTAAGTTAAGTCAACTTTCACTTTTTACAGTGGTTACAGGTTTTTTCAGCTGCTTTCACACATTTTCAAAACTTTGTCTCTTTTTTTCAAAACTTTACACACAAATCCAAGAATTGCACACAAAATGCAAAATGCCTCGCATCTCTTGCAAAATGAAGCACTGCATTCAAAATATCACAAACATCTCAAAAGCAAACATTTGCAAACACCTTTGCCTTAATATTAGATTTTTGTGTGTTAATTATGTGTTGTGTTTCGCAAAAAGTGTTTTATGAAATTGAAAACTGAGTCAAAGGCTGATAATCAGTGTATGGTTTTGCAGATTTGGTGTGTGTTTCTGCTGTTTGTGTGTAAAACTAAAACTAAAACCTAAACATTTTCATTACTTGCCATAAAATAAATGTTAACTGAAACTTATTTTACTTCAGCTGGTTCACAAGGCAACATTTCTCATTTTTATTTAGGTTATCTTGATGTACTAAAATAACTCAAATTTAAATGAAATTCATAAAAATTATACAGACATTTAAAACAACCAAAGCTACCTAAAAACTAACAAAACTACTGTAACTAAAATGACAAAAACACAATTACTAAAACTTAAATTAAAAATGACTAAAATGAAAACAAATGCTTAAATGAGAAATATAAAAATTCAATTAAATGTAAAATATTAACAAAAACTATAATAGGATCTCAGTGATACTTAAATAACACTGAAACAAACGCATAAATGAAACAAGCTATATTTCTCCACACACACACACACACACACACAAATCATGGAATAGTTTATTATTAATTATTTTCATCCATTGATTTTATTTAAATAATCATATTTATCGTTTAATTCAAACTGCTTAGAATTAGTATGGATCTGTTGATTGTGAAAAGAATTATATATATATATAGACTGTTATAGAGATGAATATGAATGATAATAATGCATATCTGTCTCCAGATATTACAGACCTCTTGTTGTGAACCAGCAGACCCCGATCATGGAGGGAGCAGAAAATCACACAGGACAGTAAATGACAGAATTTGTATTTTTCTGTTAATTATTCCCTGTAGTTTTCCCTCTTTTCTGAAAAGACAAGAATTGCAAGCTGAACTGGAGCGTCTCGTCATGTGAATATCGAGCTGCGGGTTTCCATTGTTAAAGATGCTTGAAATGAAGGCGGTGCAAGACGTGAAGAAATGACATTTGTGAGGAATTGATTGTCTTTTTTACGCAGACTGAAGAATAGCGCGTTTAATTTCTGTTCCTCCTGCTTTGATGCTTTGGGTCTGACACACACACACACACACACACACACACGTGTTCACATGTTCTCTCACTGATGAATCTGAGCACCTGTTGAGATGTGATTCACACGCGTGTAATGAGACGATGTTTGGCAGCTGAATCAGTAAAACTTTTAACACTTTTTTTTAACTCATCTTACTCTGAAATTAAAGCTCATGCTTAATGATGTCCAGTGTTTATGTGTACACTGTTCCAGTCTGAATTATGTGTCATGATATTCAAAGTATCCATCATTTATATCTTCACATGTCCTCTTAAAAGACAACTAATATTCATTTACATTACATTTACATTTAGTCATTTAGCAGACGCTTTTATCCAAAGCGACTTACAAAAGAGGACAATAGAAGCAATCAAAATCAACAAAAGAGATATGCAAAAAAATATGCAAGTGCTATGACAAGTCTCAGTTAGCTTAATGCAGTAAATGTAGGAAAAATATTTTTTAAATTATATAATAAATAAAAAGAAAACAGATAAAATAGAAAAAGAATAGAGCAAGCTATTGTTAGAGGCCTTTTTTTGTTTGTTTTTGATTGTATAATAAATAAAAAGAAAACAAATAGATAGAATACAAAAAGAACAGAGAAGCTAGTGTTGTTGTATTTTAAGAAAACAAGCAGTTAGTAAATGAATAGAGTGCAAGTCTACACTAAAAAAAAAAAAGTTGAGCCAACTTTTTAGGCAATTTTTAGACAATTTTAAGGCAACCAGCTTCAGCAGATTTTTTAGTTTTCTCAACTTGTCGTTTTAAGTTTATACAACAAAAATTTGAGAATCTCCCACAAAAACTCAAAAATCTGCTGAAGCTGGTAAAAATAATTTTTTTAAGTTCGCTCAACTTTTTTTTTTTTTTTTACAGTGTAAAAGGGGCAAGTTTTTTTTTTAAAGAATAGAATTAGAATAGAGAGTGCTAGAGTTAGAGGGTCAAATAAAGATGTGTTTTTAGCTGATTCTTGAAGACTATTCAATAATATTTAACTGTGTGACGCTGTTAGATGAGAGATTGAGCTGAATCATGACACTGATCTTCTTTAAGAGCTGCTTTACAGCTGAAATGGAATTTATTGAATATTTGTACATCATTAACACTGTTATTTTCCTGTTTATTTTTGTGAAGCTGATTTGAAACAATCTGCACTGTATAAAGCACTATAGAAACAAATGTAAAAACAAAACAAAGAATTACGGGTGATATTTGATACGGTTGTGAAGAGTCAAACTACATTGAAAGAAATTGGTGTGAAAACTATTTTCAGTCAGAAAATGGCTAGTAAACTCATTGAACTAAACATGAAAGTGGGAAAACCAAATTATTTTCTAGTCAAACCTACTCCAATAATATTTGTTTTATTTTCAACGTTGAAAAATAATTTTTGTGGTGTATTCAGGAAACACACTTTTGAAGCGAGAAGGAAACTCATTTTAGAGACATGAGAAGAAACATCATTTACTGTGAAAATTATTGAGTTGATTAAACTGACTAAAAGGCATTGTAATAAATTTGAAGTATTTCCAGATCAGAACTGTGGGAAAACATTTAGTTTATTCATGTATTAATCATGAATTGGTTTATTGAGAATATGCATGAATGCATAAAGGAACATTTCAACAGCTGTCAGTGTTTTTTGACTACTTTTCTAAATTTCTAATGAATGTTTTCAACTGCTAATCATTTTGAAACATTTAAAGCAGGCAGGGTTAACCTTACAGTAGCGCTCTGATTACCGTCAGACTTTCAGAATCTAGATTATAGCAGATTATAATAATTTAATTTTAAAGCACAGCCACCACAAAATCAGACTTTAGACCTCTTTTACTTTGAGATCTTTCTGAGGTTAAGTACAGACTTAAAATCATAACAAGTAATAGTAAATATTAATACAAAAGTATTCAGATTTATAATCATTAACATTTCCAAAAGTAATGGTAATTTAATAACACATTTTTTCTCAGTAACTGTAACAGATTACAGTTGCATTTATTGGTAACACTTTATATTACGGTGTCCTTGTTACACGTTACATATAGTAAGTACATGTAGTTCATTAATATTACTCAGTACTTGAGTGTAATCATAAATGTATGATTACACTGTAACACGGACACCTTAAAATAAAGTGTAACCCATTTATTTTTTAATTAAATTACATAACATGTAACTAGTTACTCCCCAACACTGACATTTGTGACACTGGACCACAAAACCAGTCTTAAGTGTCAATTTTACAAAATTGAGATTTATACATCATCTGAAAGCTGAATAAATCAATCGGACAATATTTGGCTGAGATGCAACTATTTGAAAATCTGGAATCTGGAAAAAAAGTTGTTTTTTTATCTCCAAAAAAAAGTTCTCCGAAGGCAAATAAGGAGAAAACTTCATGAGAAAGACCAAACAGAATGTATTTATAAATGAAATCTAGTGGTAATTTCTCTTCTATATCTTTAGCAAAACAAAATCAATGTTTCCATCAGATATCAGCGGTTGAGGATGTGCACACCTGTTGCACACCTGCGAGATCTCAAACATCAGACGACCTCACACACATCACCTCCATCAATCTTAAAGCAGCTATATGTGTGTTAACATTAGACTTCACACAACGCCGCTATAAATGTTTGAACAGATTAGAAACGTGTGTGATGTGTGTTGGAGAGCTTGTTCTACAGATTCATTTGTGAAGGTAAGCAAGAGGAAAAAGAGATGATAAGTTTATACAACAAAAGTCCAGTGTGTGTCAGACTCTGATTTAAAACTCACAGAACACCACATCTGATCTATTTGCATAAAAAGATGTTTTTCTAAAGAATGAAATTGTTAATGAATTATTTGTAATTCAGGCTCTGGAGGAGACAGACGGAGGAACGGGGACGTGAAGCAGCGGGCGGCTCGTCTGCAGCTGTGAACGCTCGCATGAAGAACTAAAGCCATCTGTGATTCTGATCAGTGTGAGTCTGTCAGTCACCGTCCTGAACCGGAACACCACACGCAACAGTTCTGAGAGTCACAGCCTCAACAGACACTACTGACACAATCACGTCTGAATGGCACTAGATGCAAAATATCACTTCCTGTTACAGACACACTGTTCAATCAAAGCAAAACTCTTTACAGCCACCCTTCAGCCTCACAGCCTTTAACAGTCATCAGTGTTTCTCAATTTGAACACCTTGACAACAGCATCACAACACCCTGATGACTGCACAGCAACACCCTGACAACCATGCAGTAACACCTTGACAACAGCATCGCAACACCCTGGTGACCGCACAGCAACACCTTGACAACAGCATTGCAACACCCTGGCGACCACACAGCAACACCCTGACAACAGCATTGCAACACCCTGACGACCACACAGCAACACCCTGACAACCACGCAGTAACACCTTGACAACAGCATCGCAACACCCTGGTGACCGCACAGCAACACCTTGACAACAGGATTGCAACACCCTGACAACCGCACAGCAACACCCTAACAACCGTGCAGCAACACCTTTGACAACAGGATAGCAACACCTTGACACCCACACATGGTTCTAAACTCTAACCCTAACCTTGAAAACCACATAGCAACACCTTGACAGCCGTATAGCAGCAACATCCTGAAAACAGCACAGCAACACCTTGACAACTGGATAGCAACACCTTGACACCCACACATGGTTCTAAATTCTAACCCTAACCCTAGTTTTGAAAACCACATAGCAGCACCATGACAACCGCGTTGCACCCTGGGAAAAGCACAGCAACACCTTGACAGCTGCATAGCAACTCACTGACAACCACACAGAAAAACCTTAACAACCGTATAGCAACACCCTGACACCAACATAACAACACCCTGACAACTGCATAGCAATATCTTGACATCCACATAGCAACACCCTGCCTGCCAACCGCACAGCAACAACACCCTGCCCAACTGCATAGCAACATCTTGAAAACCACACAGCAACACACTGACAACCACACAGAAAAACCTTAACAACCGCATAGCAACACCCCACCAACCGCACAGCAACGACACCCTGCCAACCGCATAGCAGCACCCTGAAAACAGCATAGAAACACCTTGAAAACCACATAGCATCTCTTTGACAACCACACAACACCCTGACAACCACATAACAACCCGTTGACAACTGCATAGCAACATGTTGACAAATTCATAGCAACAACTTGACAAACACCTTCCTTGCAGTGAGTTTTGCACCACTCCTTTTTTTTCAGAAAATATTAAAATTATCTGATTATTATCTAGTAAAATAATATGCAATATTTAATGCTGAAGGATATGCAGTAATATAAATCATATTTACAGTAAATTTGACCTGTTTGTCAACCAGATTCAGAGTTGGAAGCTCTGGAAACTTTGCGAATCTGATTCCAGACATATGATCCTACAGCGATTGCATGGAAGCAGCTCTTGATTTTCACACGTGTGTCAATGTCATAAACCTGAGCCGATGTCTTTCAGAAAAAAAGCCTTTTAAACAGATGATGGCAAAAAGCCTCCGCGCCTCGAGTTCACATTAGCCGCAGCGCTAAAGTGACGGGACGCCGTTGCTAATTCAGTTTTTAGAACAATGCATCCCGTTCCCATCACAGCCTGAGAAAGAGCTTCATAAATGAAAGAGGAGAGCAGCAGAAATCAGCTCTCGGAGTAACGCCGTGAATAATGTGCATATTAGAGGATGTTATTGCTGCTTTTTACTGTCCACCCGAATAATGAATTTATCACTTTATGGCAAAATCCATAATGGAATTACATGAAGGTGTTGTGCGGAGAAGTCATTACAAACTGAATTATTCGTCTCTTTGCGTCTCTCTTTCTCTCTGAGTGATGCTGTGTTTGTGGCTTCGGTCGTGACGGGCCTCGCTGACGCCAAACAACAGCCTGCAGCACAATCAGACCAACAATTACTAATATTCCTGTGCTCCTCTCTTCTCTTCTCTTCTCTTTTCCTCTCTGCTGTAGTTTTATGCAGCTCTTCTGGTTTGATCAGACGAGCTATTCTGCTCCCGACAAAACTGAGCCTCAGGTCTGTTCTGATGCAGAAGCACACAGACAAACACAATAACAATATACAGCAAACCATCTGATCGTATCATGCTCATAACTGTGTTCCTCTCTCTCCCACATGGCTTCCTGTCAGTCTCTACTGTATGCATTCAAAATAAATATGAAAATATAAATATTTTTATAACAATGTGGATATTAAAATATATAATAATCTATATAAATACTATATTATTATAAATATATGTCATTATTTTTAATATTATTTTAAGGAAATCTTATAATATTAAAAATGCCAAAAATTAATCTTTAAATATATGCATATGTATAATTTAGTATTACATTAATTATTATTAAAATATAATAATGAAGCTTCTGCTGTTCTATACAAAGCAAAGGCAAAAATGTCAAATATGAATTAATAACTATTGACATTAAAATATATAATTTTAAAAATTTAATTATTGATAGTAGTCTCTGTTGTCTCGTACAAATGCCAAAAATGCAAATAATTAATCTTTAAATATATGTATCTATATTAGTATATTATTAACAATATACCTACGTACTACTTAGTACATATTATTAAATTAATATATATATATATATATATATATATATATATATATGCAATATTTATTATTACAAATTATTAATTTCTATTAGTCTCTGCTGTCTAATACAATTGCCAAAAATTCCAATAATAAATCTATATATTATATTAATATATAATAATGAAATGTACATAATTATAATTATATATTAAAAATAATTAAAAAAATATATATATGTAATAGAATCAAATATCTGTCACCCTAAAAAATATTGGCAAAAATAAATTATATATATAAACTAACACTAGCTTTTCTAATCTTTTTGTATTCTATCTGTTTTCTTTTTATTTATTATGCAATTAACAAAAGCAAAAAAGGCCTCTAACACTAGCTTGCTCCATTCTTTTTCTATTCTATCTGGGGTTTTTAAAAATGTATTATATAATTTTTTTAAAAACTTGCTTCGTGTACTGTGTTAAGCTAACCGAGACTTGTTATAGCACTTGTGCATCATTGCTTTTTTGTTGATTTTGATTGCTTCCATAAATCGCTTTAGATAAAAGCGTCTGCTAAATGTAAATATATTATATTATATTATATTTTAAGATCACTTTTGTTTGCTCTGAGAACATGTGAGGTGTTTCTCTGTGTGCAGGTTATGTATTTTATGCATCAGTTGGTGGAATCATGGGCCGGTTCTGAGAGATCCTCCGGTCAAGCCTTGGCACCGTTTCAGTGGAAAAGAGGCCAAGCGTCATCTACTGAGAGAAACCATCGCTCTCCTGCTTCTGTTCTTCTTGTCAGAGCTTTTGAGGGCATCTCAGTCTTCAGACCAAAGCTTTTCTTTTTCTTTTTTCTATTTCTCTGGTCAAGAGCCTGAAACAACAGAATCATCTGCAAATCGCAGAGATTCACCATCTAGATTTTCCTTTGATAGACCCCCATATTGCAAAATCGATTCCTTGCAGTAGTGAAATATCAGTGCGGGTGTGTGGGCTGATTTGTGTCCGAGCCGCAGGTTTATTATGTGCTGAAGTTAAAATTATTGATATTACGCTGCTTTAGAGAGGAAAGACCCTCGATCCGTGACAGATGTCTTTCATTTGAGGAGAAACGCTCGATAACTTCCGTCATTACGGAGAGAGCTGAAGGCTGTCCTTCTGTGTCGTGGAGATGATCTGGTTTCTTCTGTGAGGAGACTCGGGCCGCTGGTTCACTCTTAAAGATCAGTTGATCAAAAGTAATCTGGATTGGATCAAATCTTGAAAATGGGTTGTTCAAAAGAAAAAAGGGTTCTGAATTCAGATTAGATCACAAAATCCAGTCTTGGTTTTGATCTGGATTAAACCCTCGGTTTGTTTTAGTAAGATTTTTGATCAAAAAAAAAAAAACTGTATTATTCTGATCCCAGCAGAACAATGGATTTCAGGAACAAAAATTTAATAAAACTTTAAAACTGGTCCAAAAAATACAACATGTAATCAGTGTTGGGTAAGTTACACTAAAAAAGTAATTAATTACTACTTAGCTAATTACATCTTCAACAGTGTAATTCGACTACTGTACAAATTACTCTCTCCAAAAAGTATTTAATTACTTATTACTTGTTACTTTCTAAATCCTATATCAACCTCGACAAGTTATTGATGCAAGGATAGACATGAAACGGTTCTTTTAATTCTTTCAAGTTACTACATAAATTATTCTAGACACGCTTTAGATTAGAATCCAATTCTCACTATTAACTAATTATTAACTATGCCTCAAAACACTCCTAATTACTGCTCATTAATACTTAGTAAAGTAGTTGTTAAGTTTAATAATTGGGTAGGGTTAAGGATTTTTAGGTCTTGCAGAATAAAACATTAATATGTGCTTTTTAAAGTAATAATAAACAGCCAATATCCCAGTAATATTCATGCTAATAACCAACTAGTTAATAGTGAGAACTGGACAGTAAAGTGTTACCAATATTCTTAGTAACTCACCAAAGTATTTAAAGTGAGAAGGGTACATAAAACGCATGCATTTTAAGGTTAGACGTTAAATCCACTACTGTATTGTGTATAAATGTTCTACAGTCTATAGTATTAAGTTCAATTACATAAGAAGTAACTGTTCTTGTTCTTTACTTTACCTTACTTTACTTTTTCAAGGGAAAAGTAATTAAATTAGAGTAACTAATTACTTAGTAACTAGTTACATCCAACACTGC
>NC_081160.1:33281192-33306192 GCF_012432095.1 Onychostoma macrolepis
TTTATTTGCTTTTAAATGTGAAAAGTCTAACTATTGAGATGATATAAAATATACAGTGGTGTGAAAAAGTGTTGGCCCCCTTCCTGATTTTTAAATTTTTTTTGCATGTTTGTCACACTTTAATGTTTCAGATCATCAAACAAATTTAAATATTAATCAAAGATAACACAAGTAAACACAACATGCAGTTTTTAAATTAAGTTTTTTATTATGAAGGGAAAACAAAATCCAAACCCACATGGCCCTGTGTGAAGAAGTGCTTGCCCCCTAAATCTAATAACTGGTTGTGCCACCCTTTGCAGCAACAACTGCAATCAAGCGTTTGTGATAACTGATAATGAGTCTTTCACATCGCTGTGGAGGAATTTTGGCCCCTCTTCTTTGCAGAATTGTTTTAATTCAGCCACATTGGAGGGTTTTCGAGCATGAATGGACTGTTTAAGGTCATGCCACAGCATTTCAATTGGATTTAAGTCCAGACTTTGATTTGGTCACTCCAAAACCTTCATTTAGTTTTTCTTGAGACATTCAGAGGTGGACTTGCTGCTGTGTTTGGAATCATTGCCATTGAACCCAAGTGTGCTTGAGCTTGAGGTCACTTTTGTCGCATCAGTCCACAGAATATTTGCCCAAAAGTCTTGGGGATAATCAAGATATTTTTTGGCAAATGTGAGACGAGCCTTTGTATTCTTTTTGGTCAGCAATGGCTTTTGCCTTGGAACTCTCCCATGGATGCCGTCTCTTTCTTATTGTTGAATCATGAACACTGACCTTAATTGAGGCAAGTGAGGCCTGCAGTTCTTTAGATGTTGTTCTGGGTTCTTTTATGACCTCCTGGATGAGTCGTCTTTGTGCTCTTGGAGTCATTTTTGTAGGCCGGTCACTCCTGGGAAGGTTCACCACTGTTCCAAGTTTTCTCCATTTGTGGATAATGGTTCTCTGACCGTGGTTCGCTGGAGTCCCAAAGCCTTAGAAATGGCTTTATAACCCTTTCCAGACTGATACATGTAAACTATTTTGTCTCTCATCTGTTTATGAATTTCTTAAGTCGCGGAATGATGTGATGCTCTTTAAACATGCTTCACTTTGTCAGACAGGATCTATTTAAGTGATTTCTTGATTCAACAGGTCTGGCAGTAATCAGGTCTGGGTGAGGCTAGTGAAATTTAACTCGCCTTTCTAAAATAATGTGGTTAATCACAGTTCTTTCATGATTTCACAGGAGGGGGAAATTAATTTTTCATGTAGGGCCAGGCAGGTTTGGACAGCTTTTTTCCCTTAATAAATGAAATCATCATTTAAAAACTGCATTTTGTATTTACTTGCATTATATTTGTGTAATATTAAAATTTGTTTGATGATCTGAGTCTTTTAAGTGTGACAAATTTTAACTTTTTCACACCACTGTATATCTTCTCGACATGAAATGACATAATCATCAGAATTGCATGAATGAATTGTGGCGTGTGTTGTTATTTTGATGCTTTAAATATGAGGTTCTGTGAGCAGAATAATAAACTGAAGACCAGAAGAGACATCAGAATCATCATAAACATATCTACAAAACTAGTGCTTTCAAACGATTAATCGCATCCAAAATAAAGTTTTTGTTTACATAATACAGGTGCTGGTCAAATAATTAGAATATCATCAAAAAGTTGATTTATTTCACTAATTCCATTCAACTTGTATATTATATTGTATATGATATTCTAATTATATGACCAGCACCTGTAAATGTGTGTGTACTGTGTATATTTATTATGTATATATAAATACATAAACA
Organism: Onychostoma macrolepis; assembly: GCF_012432095.1. Taxonomy (NCBI): domain Eukaryota; kingdom Metazoa; phylum Chordata; class Actinopteri; order Cypriniformes; family Cyprinidae; genus Onychostoma; species Onychostoma macrolepis. The sequence continues at coordinate 33,282,979 of NC_081160.1, forward strand.
TTTACATTTATATTCTTATATAAATATATTTAATATATAAACATAACATTTTTCTTAAATATATACATTCATGTGTTTGTATTTATATATACATAATAAATATACACAGTACACACACATATATTATGTAAACAAAAACTTTATTTTGGATGCGATTAATCGTTTGAAAGCACTAATAAAAAGAAAACAGTTAGTCCTTATAGGGCAAACATTTTATTACATAATTAAACAGCCAAATATAACATTGACTTCACAATATTAAGATTTTCAATTATATTACACAATGAGATTTTCAATATAATTAACAGTCAAAGTTCATAATTGTCCTGAAATCTCCTAAAAAGCCCGTCTGATAGAGGTGATGAACATTAGTGTGAACTAAATCAATTCAACTGTCTTAGAACAAGACAAACCAATACATTACAGTCCTTCATTAACTCCTCAATTTACAAAAATCACAGCTCATAAAATCAATGTCAGCAGACTTCATGTAACTGTGACTGTAGAGCTTAAAAAACAAACAAACAATCATGAAAGCAGTCGTGTTGTGAGAGGCACTCGTTTCCACCCAAAGCGTTCACCTTTGATTTCTGTGCGTCTGAGGTGCTGTCCGCTCTAGAGTCTAGAGAAGCACTGGATGAGTTAGTGTCGTGAGATGAGTGTGAATAGAGGAGCTTATGAGCGTGTGGTGGGTCTGGTTGGACCGGCTCTGAAGAGTCCCATCTTCCTGAGGTGTCTGACGATCAGAGGAACACACACCAGCGTGATGCTGATCCGCAGCGGAGCGAAGAGCTTGTGCACGGCGTACGCTAACACAAACGAGCTGGTGCCAGCTGCCATCCGCGACTGAACCACCGACTCACTGAAGCCCAGCTTACACAACAGAGCCGTCACGTCCAGCCCGCTGCAACACACACACACACAATTATCCATTTTTCTTTTATGCCAAAAATCATTAGGATATTAAGTAAAGATCATGTTCCATTAAGATATTTTGTAAATTTCCTACCGTAAATATATCAAAACTTCATTTTTGATTAGTAATATGCATTGCTAAGAACTTCATTTGAACAACTTTAAAGGAGATTTTCTCAATATTTAGATTTTTTTGCACCCTCAGATTCCAGATTTTCAAAAAGTTGCATCTCAGACAAATATTGTCCAACAAACCATACATCAATGGAAAGATGATTTATTCAGATTTCAGATGATGTATAAATCTCAATTTCGAAAAATTGACACTTAAGAGTGGTTTTGTCGTCCAGGGTCACATACTATGTAAACAAAAACTTTTATTTTGGATCCGAGTAATTGCGATTAATCGTTTGACAGCACTAGATTTTTCGTATTCGTCATCGTTTCCTATCAAAATGCATGCTATGGATGCAAAAACGCAGAAAACCAAACCTGATCCGAATTTTATGACGGATGAAAGTTTCGGAGGCAGTGTGTAAACGTGATTAACAAAACCTGAGGTCGTATTTATTTTTTAACTTATGAAGATTTCGGACAAGAATTTTGGACTCTGTGATTAAGCAAAAAAAAACAACAAAAAAAACAAAATGGTGTAATTTGAATATATATATATATATATATATATTTTTTTATTTTTTTATTTTTATTTATATTTATTTATTTATTATATAAACAAAATGAAAAAATACTAATAATGTCCATTAATAAAAGCGCTAGTTAAGGTAAAACCTGCACTGAAAAAAAGTGTTGCAAGTGTGCAATAAATAAAAATCAGTGTGTTATAAAATAGAAAACAGTGATTAATCTACCCATCCATCTATGTTATGTTTTATGTTATGTTGTCATATATTAGTGCTGTCAAATGATTAAATTCCAATTAATCGCATCCAAAATAAAAGTTTTTGTTTACACAATATATGTGTGTGCTGTGTATATAAATATACACACATATATTATGTAAACAAAAACTTTTATTTTGGATGCGATTAATCGTTTGACAGCACTAATAATATATATATATATACATATACATACACACACATAATTAAATGTGAAATTTGGACATTAGAGTCAATATCAGTCTATCACTAATTTTCAACCCACAAGTGATTTATTGTCTTTATAAAAAATAGCAGAAAACAGCAAAAAGATGCCACGGTTATTAAAGTAAAATTAAAACCATAAAAACAAAAACATTTTCATTACTTGAAAAAAAATGATGTTAACAGAAACAAAATAAATTATTTTTAAAAAGTGTTTCAGCTAGTTGCAAAGGCAACACTTTATTTTAATTCAGTTTAACTTGATGTCCTAAAATATCTGAAACTAAAACTAAAATTAAATAAAAACTGTATAGACATATACAAAACAATTCTACAAAATTACTCAATGTTTAAGTGAAAATAGAAAAATAAAAACTGAAAAATAAAAAGCTATAATAGTCTTGCAATGATACTAAAACAACACTGGCTCAAATAAAATAATTACATTAATAATAATCATTGCAATAATTTTTCACATAAGTTAATAACTAAACTGTAGTTGACTTACAGGTTTGGTACATTAGTACAGAAGCTGACTAGTTATAGTTGATTATTCCAAAAAAATATAACCTGATTGTTATAAAGAGAAAATAGTTATATAGTATTAAAGAAATAAATAGGAAAAATAAAACAAGGGAAGTGGTATACATTGTTAGAAAATGAATTTGCGTAGATATATACACTATGTGGACAAAAGTATTGGCACCCCCTTCTAATGAACATGTTTGCATTTAAAGTCACACATTTCATTTTTAACCTTGCCTTATACACAGAGCCATCGTCATGTTTGAAAAGGCTCCTGTCCAAACTGTTCCTATCAAATTAAGCACACAATTCCCCAGAATATCATTATATGCTTAAACATTAACATTTGCACTCATGGAAATTACTAAAGTAGTCAAACCTGTTCATTAGATATGGCAAGCCGTTTTAACTTTTATTCATTCTCAGGATATGACTTCTTGATATCAACAATTACATTTCCACTAGTAACAATGTTAATTCTTGATATCAACAATTACATTTTCACTAGTTAAAATGCTAATAGTTGATATCAAGAATTAAATTGTTGATATCAAGAATTAAATTGTTGATATCTGTAATTGTATTTTCACTAGTTAAATGTCACCATAGGCTGCCATTCAAAATCAATTGTTGATATCAAGAATTAATTTCTTACTAGTAACAATTTAATTCTTGATATCAGAAATACAATTCTTACTAGTAAAAATGTCTATTCTTGATATCAACAATTTAATTCTTGATATCAACAATTGATTTTGAATGGCAGCCTATGGTGACATTTAACTAGTGAAAATACAATTACAGATATCAACAATTTAATTCTTGATATCAAGAATTAACATTGTTACTAGTGGAAATCTAATTCCTGATATCAAGAATTAACATTTTAACTAGTGAAAATGTAATTGTTGATATCAAGAAGTCATATCCTGAGAATGAATAAAAGTCAAAACGGCTTGCCATACATTAGAAGGGGGTGACCCAATACTTTTGTTCATATAGTGTATTTGATTTCATAGATTTGACTGTTTTGTTAAACAAATGACACCTGGATATGGCGACGTAGAACATTCCCAGAGAAATGAGAGAGATTCCGATGTGGAAGGAGACGCCGACGGCGCCGTACTCCTTAAACACCTTCCTGAGCTGCTGCGTCTTACTGGGCTTCTCATCTGACCTCTGACCTTCAGCGCCGGACACAGACGACACCTGATCCTGCTGAGACACCAAAGATTTCATCAGACTACAGAGATTCGAGATGGAGATGAAGCCCACGAGCCTCGCACTGAATCAGGCCTGCAAAAGCTGCCAAAGACCTCACTGGGAGGGGCTTCACAGACCACAACCAATCAGAATGCAGGAGCTCTGGAGTGACTCCCTCAGGAGCCAATGAGTGCAGTGCTGCTGTGAGCAGCGTGAGTGAGCAAGGATTCACATGTGTGACCCTGCAGCACAGAAGCAGTCATAAGCAGCACAGCTATATTTGTAGCAATAGCCAACAATACATTGTATGGGTCAAAATTATACTTTTTTCTTTTATGCCAAAAATCATTAGGATATTAAGTAAAGATCATGTTCCATGAAGATATTTAGTAAATTTCCTACCGTAAATATATCAAAACTTCATTTTTGATTAGTAATATGCATTGCTAAGAACTTCATTTGAACAACTTTAAAGGAGATTTTCTCAATATTTAGATTTTTTTGCTCCCTCAGATTCCAGATTTACAAATAGTTGTATCTCAGCCAAATATTGTCCGATCCTAACAAACCATACATCAATGGAAAGATTATTTATTTGGATGCATAAATGCATAAATCTCAGTTTTTTTAAAATGACCCTTATGACTGGTTTTGTGGTCCAGGGTCTCATATAAACATCAGATGGAACGGCAGAGCTAACTTTAGCTTTAATCGTACAGTAGAAGTTGATTCAGAATTCAAACACTGGAAAAGTCAGTGAGAAGTGTGTGTTTACTCACAGATCAGTGTGTTTGTTCTGGTGCTCGAGTGACAGCGCTGGTTATGTTAACCTGAGAGCCACAAACATGACCTAACTCAACCTCCAACAACACAAAGAACACAGGCTTTCATCACCATAGAGACGCCAGCTCTGTGTGTGTGTGTGTGTGTGTGTGTGGCAACATGCCAGTGTTTAAACAGACACAATGGTGTGTTGTGTGAGATAAGAGTGTGTGAGACGCACAATCTACACACACACAGATGAGAGAGATGTTACAGCCGTCATGATGGACAAGACTACAACTACACAGCTACATTAATTACTGTGCGTGCGTGCGTGCGTGTGTGTGTGTGTGTGTGAAAAGATGAATGTGAGACAAAACTACAGAATGTCACATTTTATTATTAGCCGTTTCAACACATACATGTTTTACCAAATAAAAAGAACAGCACTTTTAGAGTTCATCCCACTCACTGATGTAAGCATAAGTATTGGGACAGTTGAAAATAAGGCAGATATAAAAGCTATTGTTTAGTTGCAGATCCCTTGCGCACAATCACAGCAGTGAGTCTGTGACTTATAGACATCACCAGACTCTTGATCTCATCCCAGCCTTTAATGCAGCCAGTTCCAATTGCTGCTTGTTTTGGGGAGTTTCTGCCTTTACTCTCCTCTCCAGCTGCTGAAATTCCTGTTCAATTGGATTTAAATCTGGAGATTGACTCGGGCAATCTAACACTTTCCATTTCTTTGCCCTTATAAACTCCTTGACTGAACTGGCAGGTGTTTTGGGTCATTGTCCTGATGCAATATGAAGCACTTCCCAATGAATCTGGTGGCATTTTCTTGAATATTGGTAGGCAAGATGGTTTTGTACCCTTCCAAATTCATTCTGCTACTGTCATCATACATTAAGTGATCAGTAAAGTTGAGAGGTCTGTTCCACCTCCACCATGCTTTACAGACGAGGCCGTGTGCTTGGGATCATTGCAGTTCCCTTTTTTCTCCACATTTTTGCTTCCCATCACTTCGATAAAGGTTCATCTTTGTCTCATCGGTCCATAAACACAGCTCCAAAACTCTTCTGGTTCACCTTTGTGCTTTTTTGCAAACTCTAATCTTGCCTTTCTATTTCTGGAGCCGGTCCGAGGTTTGTATCTTGCCGTGTAGCATCTGTAATTCTGTGTCAGAGTCTCCTGAGGACAGTAGATTGTCAGAGCATCACCCAGCTTTCTGGAAGTTGTTGGTGATTTTACAGACACGTCTTTTAGGATTCATTTTCACAGCTTTTATGATTTGTCTGTCATCAACTGCTGTTGTTTTCTCAGCCGATCAGGTCGTTGTTGTTTCCAAACTCTTGATTTCTTCATGCCCTTTGTTTTTGCTCGAGCTATAATTGACTTCCTCTTTTCTTTTAGCATCGAGATTGCTTGCTTTTCTCTTAAAGTCAGCTCCCTCGTCTTCATCCTGGTTTGTGTGCGTCATCATCGAATGCAAGATTCAGAATGCAGAAGTAATGGATATAACTGATATGACACATTCCCTGCTTTTAATATCTGAAGAAGTAATGCAACAGGACACAGCTGATCACTTAAAGACCTGCGAGGCAACTGTTCCAATACTTATGCTCACATTCATGAACTTCTCAGCTGGTAAAACATCTGTGTGTTGAATCACCCAATAATAAAATGTGGCATTATGTCTAATATTCATCTTTTAATCATATTTGTAAATGTCTTGACTCCACAGCCAACAGAACAATTTTGTCTTTACTGTTCCAATACTTTTGGAGGGCACTGTATATATATATATATACAGTGGTATGCAAAAGTTTGGGCACCCCTGTAAATTTTCATGATTTTCCTTTATAAATCATTGGTTGTCTGGATAAGAAATTTCAGTTAAATATATCACATAGGAGATAAACACAGTGATATTTGAGAAGTGAAATAAAGTTTATATGATTTATGGAAAGTGTGCAAGAATTATTTAAACAAAATTAGGCATGTGCATAAATTTAGGCACCCTTGTCATTTTATTGATTTCAATACCTTTAGCACCGATTATTAGAACTCAAAATTGGTTTGGTAACCTCAGTGACCCTTGACCTCCATACACAGGTGAATCCAATCATGAGAAAGTATTTAAAGGAGGCCAATTGTAAGTGTTTCTCCTCTTTGCATCTTCTCTAAAGAGTGGCAACATGGGAGCCTCAAAACCACTCTCAGATGACCTGAAAACAATGATTGTTGAACATCATGGTTTAGGGGAAGGATACAGAAAGCTGTCTCAGAGATTTAAGCTCTCAGTTTCAACTGTGAGGAACATTGTGAGGAATTGGAAGACCAGAGGCACAGTTCTAGTTAAGGCCAAGTGGCAGACCAAGAAAAATCTCAGATAAGCAGAGGCGCAGGATGGTGAGAACAGTCACAGTCAACCCACAGACCAGCTCCAAAGACCTACAACATCATCTTGCTGCAGATGGTGTCACTGTGCATCGTTCAACTATTCAGTGCACTTTACACAAGGAGATGCTGTATGGACGAGTAATGCGGAAAAAGCCTTTTCTCTGCACACGCCACAAACGGTGTCGCTTGAGGTATGCTAAAGCACATTTGGACAAGCCAGCTTCATTTTGGAATAAGGTGCTGTGGACTGATGAAACTAAAATAGACGTAGGCGTTAGGCGTTATGCATGGCGGAAAAACAACACAGCATTCCAAGAAAAACACTTGCTACCTACAGTAAAATTTGGTGGTGGTTCCATCAACGTTCTGGAATGGCCATCTCAGTCCCCAGACCTGAATATTATTGAAAATTTGTGGTGTGATTTTAAAGCGGGCTGTCCATGCTCGGAAACCATCAAACCTGACTGAACTGGAGATGTTTTGTAAAGAAGAATGGTCCAAAATACCTTCTGCCAGAATCCAGACTCTAATTGGAAGCTATAGAAAGCGTTTAGAGGCTGTTATTTCTGCAAAAGGAGGATGCACAAAATATTGAGTTAATTTTTCTTTCGTGGTGCCTAAATTTATGCACATGCCTAATTTTGTTTAAATAATTCTTGCACACTTTCCATAAATCATATAAACTTTATTTCACTTCTCAAATATCACTGTGTTTATCTCCTATGTGATATATTTAACTGAAATTTCTTATCCAGACAACCAATGATTTATAAAGGAAAATCATGAAAATTTACAGGGGTGCCCAAACTTTTGCATACCACTGTATATATATATATATATATATATAAAATCTAATGATTGCTAAATAATCAATAAAATTATATATACATAACCTAACAATTTTATGATTTATTTAGCACCTTTTTTTCTTTTAATAGTTTTTGTTGTTGTTTGTTTTTGTCATGTGTATAATGCTTTGGCAATATTATATGTAAACAATCAGGCCGATAAAGTTCTTTACAACAGAAACTTAAAAAGCTAGAAACTCACTGAGGAACGTTTGTTTTTGACAAATTTTGTTTGTTGTTCTTCACTTTGATTATCCTTCAGAAACCCACAACCTTGGATGACGTGTGAAGGTCGTGTGTGACCCTTGACCAGGAAACAAACACTGACTAACCCAACAAAACCGGACGCTCCTGCTGACCCCAACCAACACAACCAACAGACAAAGACTAGTGTTATTAAACTAGTGCTTCACACACACACACACACACACACACAGAGAGAGAGAGAGAGAGAGAAAGCAGAAGAGCAGCGTCATCTGGAATGATCTGCATTCTAGTTTGACAGAACAGTGAAAGTGAAAGATGACTAGATCAGCTGTTGAAGTAGAACTAGACAAACCAGTCAATGCAAACACGACATAATAACCCTGATAACACAGCAATACCACAGCAGCCCAGAATACCATGCAACTCAATCCCACACCATAATTCATAAATACAGCAATGCACGCGCGCATAAACACAGCCTCAGCGTTCATAGTAAACAGCGTTCAGCAGAACAGAGAGTTTGTAGTAACCTCGAGGAAGAGTTTCTGTGTCCAGACAGAGGAAGTAAAATCACAATATAAGCATTGAGAAGAAAAGAGCTCGAGCTGCAAACAGTAGCTAAACATGACATGCAAAGCGTTCAACGAACGCTCAGAACGGAACAAAGCGCGCACGAGCGAGACTCTACAGGCGTTCTGCACACAACACAACACGATCCAGAACTCGCTGAATCCACCTGTCAGTGCTGTAAATATTAATAAACAACAGTTTCATCAGAACTCCAGAAGAGTTGACGTACCGTTTGAATGTTAGCGGCGCGTTCGTCTTGCGTTTTCTCGGGCGTCGTGGAGGATCGTCTCGTTTGGATCGCGACAGGAGCTGAAGAACGAACGGATAGAAACGAGTCGAGTTCACTGAGTTTAAGAACGTTCCGATCGGAGTTCCTCGCGTCGCCGTATTCGCGCCGCGGCGCGGCAGCCTTCAAAGCGAACGCCGCCATTCGCGCGTGAGCACCGAGATCCGGCGGCGATCCGAACTGAGAATCGTGTAAACGAGAACGGAATAGAACGGCTTTGCTTGCCGTTAATCTCCGGTAAACATGAGAGCAGCGGGAGTTATGCAATGAGCGGCTCGCGTCGCAGGTCGCGTCAAGTAACGTTACTTGCAGACGCTGCAGTAATAAAGCCGCTCCAGAAACGTTCCTCCGACAGTGAAACATCGCTCCGACATGCATAGACGGGAATAACGCTAAATATGATACGAGCGTGAGCGCGACGAGCCTCAGCTGATCGGTGATCAGTCCGCGAAGACCCGCCTCCCTCTGTTCAAAACACACTCACGCGCACTGCGAGCGCTCTAAACGCAGTCAAGTTCAAATAAGAGTTGCACATCAAAAGTTGCATCACCTGCAAGCATCAGCAGGTGCAACAACTGACTGCAGGGTAGAGTCTTTTTCAGCCGTGAAAAAAATGATTCGGGGGGGGGGGGTTAAAGCTTGTTGTTTTGTAGAACGTCACAGTTATATATGTGACCCTGGAGCACAAAACCAGTCACAAGGGTAATTTTTTATTTTTTTTTTTAAATTGAGATTTATGCATCATCTGAAAGCTGAAAGTATAAATAAGCTTTCCATTGATGTATGGTTTGTTGGACAATATTTGTCTGAGATGCAACTATTTGAAAATCTGGAATCTGAGGGTGCAAAAAAATCTAAATATTGAGAAAATCTCCTTTAAAGTTGTTCAAATGAAGTTCTTAGCAATGCATATTACTAATCAAAAATGAAGTTTTGATATATTTACGGTAGGAAATTTACAAAATATCTTAATGGAACGTGATCTTTACTTAATATCCTAATGATTTTTGGCATAAAAGAAAAATGGATAATTTTGACCCATACCCATTGAACCAATGTTGATTATCGCTACAAATATACCCTTATGACTGGTTTTGTGCTCCAGGGTCAGATATGATATGAGAACAGTAGGGCCTGTGGAGTATGTGTTATTTAAGAAAAATGTAATTATATATAGTCTGTGGGGTAATTAATAATGGGCAATTACTGTAGTTATTCTGCTCTGAACATCAAACTGTTTTTCCATCAAATGCATTCTAACTAGTTGGTTGAATAAAAATATTATATACCATTATATACTAATATATATATATATATATATATACACTAACTATAACTAGTTAGCTAGCATTAGCTAACAACATTTTTCAAATAGGCTATTATAATTTTGTAATTCAGAATTATTGATTATATTCTTTTTAATTTTAAGCTAAAACTGGCTGTACTCTGATTTTGCTGTAAATGTATAAAGCAAATTGCTTTGTCAGACTGGGGGCATTTTACCAGAGGAAATACATGTAGTTAATTAATATTACTCAGTACTTACATGTATAATTACACTGTAACAAGGACACCTTAAAATAAACTCTATCCAATAAATGCAACTAATGTGTTACAGCTACTGAGGAAAAAAAAAAAAGTGTAGTTAAATTACAGTTACTTATGAAAATGTTAATGATTACAAAGGGGTTACATCTGAATTTTCACACACACCCACATCTATAGATTTAATCGATTTCTTTCATAAATTGCATTGACCGCTCTAAAATATGAGACAGAATAATAGGACACATGCTCATAATGGTTTAATTTCCCATTTGGGTTTATGTAGATCATTTGCTATATTTTTTTTAGATGCCAGTGTTTCTATGCAAAGATCTGATTTCAAAAACAGTATCATAGCTATTTCTTGTTATGATTTTAAATCTGTATTTAACTTCAGAAGGTTAGCTCTGCCTGGTGTAAATGTCTGAATGCGATTAACAGTTGAAATCATTAGAAATTTAGAAAAGCAATCAACAGTAATCCGTCACATTAATAAAGTAATTGAAATAGTAGTTACATTTTAAATAGGGTAATTTGTAATCTGCAACATTTCCAAAGTAACCTTCCCAGTAATGACACTGAAGAGCTGTGCGGTGTAATCTGAGCAGTCTGTAAACTGTCTTTTGCTTTTGAGATCCGGATGTAAACCAATCTCTGTCTTGACATGTTAATCGTTCAGGCAAACTGCCCAGGAATGAAACTGAACCCTGCGGGACTGATGCGAGTCCAGAGCCAGCATCAGTGAAGCTGCAGTGTGTATTAAGAGCAGTGCTGCTTGTCATTCAGCATCATACTTGTGTCCACAGGATGTGGTGAAACTTTCCTCCCTCATTTAAATAGAACGGTTTGCACATCTGTGACACTTCACCCACTGACTGAAGCTGAAGGACAGAAGAGAGAGTCACTCATGCACACACACCTGATCGTGCATGCATCAGACTGATGATCTCGGATCAGTGGAAAGAGACGCAGCTAGTGTTTGTTTTAGTGATTGCTCGCAGCGGCTCAGAGCAGGAACCGAGTCAGCGCATCAGTGCATAATACACAATGATCATGCTTCTCTCCCAAATATTGTGACGTTTGTTCCCGATTCAAATGAATTTGTTTCAAATCATCATCATGTGTCTGGGTGTGTTTGAATTTATTTCCTTCCTTCAAAAGTAAAAGTCCTCTTAAAAATCTTGTTTTTAAATTAGCCTATACCTGCCTGGTTAAAGGTATAATAACAATAATTATTATTATTATTGTTGTTGTTCATATGGGAATTTTTTTTTTTTTTTTTGTGGCCAAAATGTATTTGTATATGCTAAATATATGTTGCGAACAGGGAAGTTCATTGAAATATATTTAAACAAATATATTTTTGGCCATTTTTTTTAAATATATTTAAAATGTTAAAATTATATATATACAGTGGGTACGGAAAGTATTCAGAGCCCCTTAAATTTTTCACTCTTTTTTATATTGCAGCCATTTGCTAAAATCATTAATATATCTGCAAAAATGTCAACAATTCTGTGTTTTTCTGTCAATATGGGGTGCTGTGTGTACAAAAATTAACAAATGATTTTAGCAAATGGCTGCAATATAACAAAGAGTGAAAAATTTAAGGGGGTCTGAATACTTTCCGTACCCACTGTATATATATATATATATATATATATATATGTGTGTGTGTGTGTGTGTGTGTGTGTGTGCTGTCAATCAATTAAACATTTTTTACTAATTAATCGCACATTTTTCTGAAATTAATCACGATTCATCATTAAAGTTTTTACATATATTTTTATATTGCAATAATTTCACATTCAATCTTCAAATTAATGTACAAACAACATAAAGACAGTATATTTTTTAATATTTGTCTAATGGCATCTTTTTTTTAATGACTGAAGGCCAGCACTGATACCAATACTGATTTCTCTATAAATTCCTCTTTTTTTTTTCTTTGTCATTTGATTAATAGACATCACAGCAGCTGGTTATTAATGATATGATTCAGGCTACAGCGCGAGCACAGTACCGGTTCCGCACTCGTTCGACTCTGCATTAATTGCGCAAAATATTTTTTACGCGTTAAACTGAAAAAATTCATCGCCTGCATTAACGCACTAATTTTGACACCACTAATATATATATATATATATATATTTTTTTTTTTTTTTTAACGGGCGTTAATTTATTATTATTCCAAACTTCTTCATTATCTGTCAGTATAATATACTACTCTTTAAAAGTTTGGGGTCAAGATTTTTTTATGTTTTTGAAAAAAGTCTCTTCCACTCACCAAGGTGTCACACTGTCACGTTCTGTGCGTTTCCCCTGTGACCTAGTTTTTCCTTTGTTGCCTGATTATGTCATTCTGTTCACCTGTGCCTTGTTAATGATCTCGTTTGTCTCTTATTATTTAAGCCCTGTGTTCTCCTGTGGTCTTGTGTCCTGTATTATGTTAGTTTGAGTAGATGTGTTTGTGGTTGGGAGTTCTTCTGGTTATTGTCCTGAGTTGAAGTTTGAATTAAAGAATGTTTATTTTGGATTTCTCCTGCTCTTGCACATCTCTGCAACCACTAATCGTTACACACACACCCCTCATGGACCTGCTTTGTAGTGGTTTCAACCTCATGCTCTGTGACCTAGTTTCCTGTCTGTTTGATAATTGTTATGATGTTCAGGTGTGTCTTGTCGATTATCCTCATTTACTCTCCCGTATAAATTGGAGTCAGTTCAGTGTTTCTTTGTCCGGTCTTGTCAATGTCTACGTGTATCTCAAGCCTTCCTGTTGTGGATTATATTAAAGACTTGTGCTGCATTCACGTGCTATCGGAATTATGATAAATACGATTTTGACATGTTCATGTTCAATAATTCCGATAGCATGTGAATGCAGCATTACTTTCATCTTCATGCAAGTTCTTTCTACACAGTGACGTGACACAAGGCTGCATTTATTTGATAAAAAATACAGTAAAATAGTGAAATGTAATAGAATTTAAAACAGCTTTGTTTCTATGTGAATATCTGTTCAACTGTAATTTATTTCTGTGATGAGCAGCTGTATTTTCAGCATCATTACTGCAGTCTTCAGTGTCACATGATCTTCAGAAATCATTCTAATATGCTGATTTGCTGCTCGAGAAACATTTCTGATTATTATCAATGTTGAAAACCGTGAAACATCTTATTTTTCAGGATTCACAGATGAATAGAAAGTTCATAAAAACAGCATTTATTCGAAATCGAAATCTCCCGTCACATTATAAATGCCTTTACTGCTGTTTTTTTAGTTCTCTCTCAGCACAAACACCATCATCAGAGTCACTGAAGGCCTTTGATCAAACCACAAAATGTTCTGCGTTAAACTCCTGCTGGAAACAACGTGTCAAAATGTGTCTTTTAATAAAAAACGATAAGTTGAAAATCCTTCCTGTATTGTTATGAATGTCTTTCACAACTTGGATATAAAGCTCTGTTAGGAAATCAAACAAACCTAAACTCTTACACTTGTTGAGCAATAAAAACCCATCAGACCACAATCAAGTTTCACAAGCAGATCGGTGTAAATCAAAGATTATAGGAGGTTCTTTACAATAAGATACATAAATATTCATGTATTAATATCTGAGCTAATACTTCTGCCACTTTGATTTATACAAAACACTATCAAACACTGATGTTGAAGCATTAGTTGAGATGTCAGAGCATGACGACTGATGTTCCTCTTTGTGACGTATTATTGTCATGTTTTCATGGATTTAGCAGAAGCTTTTAACCACAGAATAAACAAGAGCTCAAACTCATTGAATGAATGAATGTACACAGTTTTAGACGTTTTTGAACATCGTGAGAGACTCGTCTGCTCGGGTGGAGTTCAGAAGATTATTCTACCATCGAGGTTCAACAAAAGACTAGAATCAATGATTGGAAACGGCCGGATGGAGTCACACCCTCGACTCAGAGCTGCTTCATGAGATAGAGGAGCTTTAGAAAGGCCTGTCGCTGCAGTTTATTCACTATCTGAGAGGAAAAAAACACACAGTGACTGCCAGAAGAGTGTGTGTGTGTGTGTGAGACATTCTCCTCCTCCACATTCACTCACGCTGTGCCTTTGTTTATCTGTTGAGTAACTAATGTTTCCTACTGAGAGTCATTTTCTTTCCTCTGCTATTTGAATCTACAAGACAAGCGGTTCATTAAAACCCAAAAAGAAAACTCTTCACTGAAAGTTTGAGCCTGTGCTTGACCTGCATCGCCTACATTCACAGAAACACGCCAAGAGAACAGAGAATAAACCAATAAAACAATATTATAAGACATAAAATTCTATATACTGCAATTCAAAAGTTTGGATCAGTAAAAAGTTCAAAAGAACAGCATTTATTCAAAGCAGAAATCTTTTTCGAACAATATTTTTTTACTACCAACAACAATCTTTACTATCACTTTTTATCAATTTATTCCCATCCCTTGCTAAATAAAAGCATTGATTTCTTTCAAAAAAAGAAAGAAAATAATTAATGACCCCAAACTTTTGGACGGGGTGCACAGTACTTTACTACAAGATTTTGATACAAGATTGTTATAATTTTTAACACTTCTTTTAAACTTTTTATTAAAATAAGCAGCACAACTTCAACATTGATAATAATAATAATAATAATAAATGTTTGTTGAGCAGCAAATCAGCATATTAGAATGATTTCTGAAGATCATGTGACACTGAAGACTGCAGTAATGATGCTGAAAATACAGCTTTGATCAATTACATTTTAACACATATTAAAATAGAAAACTGTTACTTTAAATTGCAAAAATATTTCACAATATTTTTTTTCTGTATTTTTGTATTAAAATCATTCCATGAGCAGAAAAAACACAACACATTTTCATGATAATTAATCCCCTTTATGCAATGCAATTTTGTTTTATTCTGCAAGTAAGATGTCATGTCATATTTTAGCATTATATATTTATTAAATATAAATTAAATTTAGAATTTAAAACCAGGATCACAGAGCAGGAATAAAGACACTCCAGCTGATGGAACAAAAACTGAATCTACATATATATATATATATAATATTTCACATTATTTTCATGATAATTAATTCTCTGAATGCAATCATGTTTTATTCTATAAGGAACA
Organism: Onychostoma macrolepis; assembly: GCF_012432095.1. Taxonomy (NCBI): domain Eukaryota; kingdom Metazoa; phylum Chordata; class Actinopteri; order Cypriniformes; family Cyprinidae; genus Onychostoma; species Onychostoma macrolepis. The sequence continues at coordinate 33,298,492 of NC_081160.1, forward strand.
TGTCTGGATCATGTGTCATATTTTAGCCTTTTAAAAAGTAAAGTTAATTTTCATATTATATATGTAATATATAATATTATATATTATATATATATATATATATATATATATAAATGTAAGAGCAGGAATAAAGACTTGAGCTGATGGAAACAGACTGAATCAGTATCTACAGAGAGCACATGTCTCTGTGTTTTCTTCCTCATTGGTGGTTTACTGCTGACTCACTGTGGCTGATCGTTTGCCAGCACGCTGATGACTCAGTAATCACTTCCTTAATCAGCGATGGATTGATCACAGACTTTGTTAGGCACTAATGACAGAAAAGGTTTAGAAACTGATCAAAATATACAATTTATTGAAAATATGTTAATACAGTGATCAGTATATTCCAGTAAATTATAAAATCAGTAGTTGTGATGCTCTTTTCCCTTCATGTTCCTCAGTAGAAATGGAAGCCGAACTCCTTGCATGTGAACTCTATTCATATTTCAGTTTCAGAATCACAGGCTACAGAATACTGTGTGTGCACGTCTATAATCACTCCTTTCACTAACACCCTTTCCATCATCTGAAGGAAACGCATTCCAAGCATTATTTACATTCTTTCCCGCCTCTGACGCATGAATGCAGCTTGAGGAGTGGGCGGGGCTACAGGAGTGGCACTGGATCCTCATTGGCCGTTTCTGATGTCCATCACTCTGGAAGACTTTGGCACCCGAGAGCAGAGTGTCACAATCGAGCGGATCCAAAGAAATAAATAAACCCTTCATAGGGAGCAGTATATTAAGGGTTCTGATCAACACTTCCTTCATATAAACACATCTGGGTCATATTTCACATCAAAAGAACTAAAAAATGTGACACTGGAGCACAAAACCAGTCATAAGGGTCAACTTTCTGAAATTGAGATTTAAACATCATCTGAATAAATCATCTTTCCATTGATGTATGGTTTGTTGGACAATATTTGTCTGAGATACAACTATTTGAAAATCTGGAATCTGAGGGTGCAAAAAAATCTAAATATTGAGAAAATCACCTTTAAAGTTGTCCACATGAAGTTCTTAGCAATGCATATTACTAATCAAAAATGAAGTTTTGATATATTTACGGTAGGAAATTTACTAAATATCTTCATGGAACATGATCTTTACTTAATATCCTAATGATTTTTGGCATAAAAGAAAAATGTATAATTTTGAGCCATACAATGTATTGTTGGCTATTGCTGCAAATATAGCTGCTGCTTATGACTGCTTTTGTGCTCCAGGGTCACATATGATTTTTTTTTTTTTTTTGCACCGTGACATTTTCATAACAGTAAGCGTTTCACAAAATCTCACAAAAAATGTCTGTAAAATGACTATAACAGAAAAAATAATGATACATTTAATTTGATTTGTTATTTAAATTATTTAGCATTTATGCATCATGTTAGTATTTACTGTGCTGCTGATTTAAGTAAAATTACAGTCATTTTTCCTTCAGCTTTTGGTGTTGAACTGTCATGAAAATTATGTCACAATGCAAAAAATATGACATGTGATTTGAGTGTGAAATGTGAGTTCAAATACTTCATCTGGTCGTTATAACACTGTCTTAGAAAAATACTGACTCGTTTGTGCTCCGTCCGTCACTTCATCTCTCTGGAATACAATAAATAATCTTATAGAAGAGTGGCTCTATGCACATATACAAATAAATACTATACAGGAGAGCGGCGGCTGTCTGTCTGTGCACCACCACAATCGCACGTTACACAGGTGGAATGAATCGTCTGTCGTTCGATCTGCTGCTGGAAGTGAAATAGAGAAGCATAAGTCACACATTTAACCTGGGAAGCCTGAACGAGATCAATTCCTTCCGCTTTGAGAAGTTCCCACGCAGGTTTCAGAGAGGGTTCATCCCAAACGCCTCTTCAGACCTCCAGGTTTGGAATGACAAATAAAAGCACTGATGGGGTTCAGCCAATCAGATGCTCGGGATCCTGTGATTGGCTCAATAGGCGGCGCTTTCGCACCGAAGGAAGATTCCGCTTTTTGAGGAAGATCTAGGAACTATGGAAAGGTTCCTCCGATGCAAAAGCGCCTTAAAGGATAAGTCCACTTCCAGATTAAAAATTCCCTGATAATTTACTCACCCCGTGTCTTCCAAAATGTTCATGCCTGTCTTTTTTCAGTCGCAAAGAAATTACGTTTTTTGAGGAAAACATTCCAGGATTTTTCTCCATATAGTGGACTTCAATGGTGGCCAGTGATTTGAACGTCCAAAATGCAGCTTTTTTTTCTTTAAAAATGTAATATTTATCCACTTTTTAACCACAAATGCTCAGCTAGCTCTTGCTCTGTGATGCACGTCTTCACACATAACATAATCCTGTTGGAAAGGTCACACGCGGTTAGTTCTTCGTCTTTGCACTTCGTTTAAAAACTCCATCTCATTTTCTCCTCCAACATTAAAATCATCAGACATCGTTGTTTTACCTTTTTTGTACTTTCTTTGCATGTTTGCTTTGTAAACACTGAGACCTTTCCAACATCAGCTAATAAAGACGTGCATCGCAGAGCTAGAGCAAGCTGAGCATTAGTGGTTGAAAAGTGTATAAATATACATTTTTTTAAAGAAAATAACCGATCGTTTCACTAGATAAGACCCTTATTCCTCAGCTGGGATTCCTCTTTGAAGCTGCATTTTGGACGTTCAAATCACTGAAGTCCACTATATGGAGAAAAATCCTGGAATGTTTTCCTCCAAAAAATGTATTTCTTTGCGACCGAAGAAAGAAAGGCATGAACACTTTGGATGACACCGAGTTGAGTGAATTTTCAGGGAATTTCGATGGACCCTTTTCACAAGATTGTGATGATGCATTTAACGTTCATCAGCATCATAAATCCTCAAAAGTTTTTTACATTTTTTTTTTTTTTTTTTGAATGTATGTGCATTTATAACACTATACTTTGTATTATATTACCTTTGCATCAAATTACAAAAAAACTAGGCGAAGTTTATGGGAGAGACGGTAAATTTGACATCGTTCTCTCTTCTGACTGTCGTTTTCAGTCTCTCTCAATTTTTTTATTTTATTGAAAGTCATGAAAACACTATTATCGTGGAGTTTTTCTTTTGCCATTAGATCAATTGGGAATGCAAAAAACATATTTGTGGTACTCTCCCATTCACCGCTCTTTAAGTTAACCCAACTATGACGAAACACGCACATGTGAAAAAGGTGCATTCTGGAAGTGAACTTATCCTTTAAGTTCCTAGAAAGCGTCTTATGAGATGCAGCAGCAGCTGTCATTCTTGGGATCCTCGTCTTCTATTGGCTGCTTGAGCCTCAGCAGGGGCGGGTCTCCGCTGGCCGGCGTGAAGTAGACCGCGCTGCCATTGGACGAGACCAGCGGCATGCGTGGATCTTCGGGGCTGGGTTTGGTCGAGCCGTTTCCCAGGTGGCCGTTGAGGACGGGCAGGGCGAGGAGTTTGGCGGCGGCACGCTGCTTCTTGAGTTCGGACAGCGTCTGCGCGCGCTCTTTGGGCTTGAGCTCCTCGGCGGAGGGCGCCGGGTCAGGGTCACAGGGGTCAGGGGTCACGGGGTCACCGTTCGACGCGGGCGGCGCTGGAGTGCTGGAGATGCAGCCGTTCTGTTGGCTGCCGTCCTTCAGGATCCCCGGCACTTGAGGAGCGTCGTCCGGCTGCGTCTGCGCAAACAAGGAGATCAAAACATCAGAGCGGAAAAACACACGGCTGGAGTCGAGTGATTTCTGCATCACGCCGACTTGGATTAAACTGCTTGATTCATATGGAGTCATTTTAAGATGCATTTATGACCTTTTTGGATCTTCTAAGTTGTGATTACCTGGAGTTTCATTAACAGGACAGAAACTTCTCAGGTTCTATTAAAATATATTCATTTGTGTTTTGAAGATAAAAAAGTCTTATGGGCTTGGAATGACACAAGAGTGAGTAAATGATGAGAGAATGATCATTTTTGTTTGAACTATTCCTTTAAAGGGGTCATCGGATGCAAAATTTACTTTTACATGTTGTTTGAACATTAATGTGTGTTGGCAGTGTGTGTACACATCCTAAAGTAAACGGCTCGTCACATCACGGAAGAGAGGGGCGGGGTCAGCAGAGCTCATTAGCATTTAAAGCATTTAAATTATTAATATTATCAGGCAACACAAACCTGTTTCTTGATTTGAAACAATATCACTGCACAACATGCATAACTAAGAAATTATTTTTTCTATTAAGATATTTGTATTGTTAAGAAAAAAAGATTGGAAAAGAGTAAAGCAATGAAGTGTTTGTCATGTTCTGACCGTGAAGAATAGTTTAAAACCACAATTAACCGTCTGGTTTTTACAACTTTCACATTGGAGCAAAATTCTGCCTTTAAACTTAAAAGAAATGAAAAATGTGACATTTATCGTGATAATTATCGATATCGACTGATATGAAAAAAAATTGCCATATCGTCCAGCCCTAATAATAATAATAATGTCAACAATGCTGTCAAACGATTAATCGTGTTTATTCGCATGCAAAATAAAAGTTTTTGTTTACATAATACACAGTCAGGTCCATAAATATTGGGACATCGACACAATTCTAACATTTTTGGCTCTATACACCACCACAATGGATTTCAAATGAAACGAACTTAATTTGAGGGTATTTACATCCAAATCAGGTGAACGGTGTAGGAATTACAACAGTTTGCATATGTGCCTCCCACTTGTTAAGGGACCAAAAGTAATGGGACAATCGGCTTCTCAGCTGTTCCATGGCCAGGTGTGTGTTATTCCCTAGTTATCCCAATTACAATGAGCAGATAAAAGGTCCAGACTTCATTTCAAGTGTGCTATTTGCATTTGGAATCTGTTGCTGTCAACTGTCAAGACGAGATCCAAAGAGCTGTCACTATCAGTTTGTGTCGATGTCCCAATATTTATGGAACCTGACTGTATGTGTGTGTTCTGTGTATATTTATCATGTTTATATAAATGTACACACATGCATGTATATATTTAAGAAAAATGTTAAGTTTATACATTTAAAATATATAATATCATATGAATATACAAATAAACATGGAAATATTTTCAAAATATATACCAGGGCTCGCAAAATTGCTAGCCTGACGTCCCGGGGCTATTGTGTTTTCCAGTCGGGCTTAAATACAGGGCTCCCACGGGTCCTGAAAAACTCTCAATTTACTGGTATTAAATTTAAGGCCATAAAAAGTTTTAAATACGTTAAATGATATAAGAAAAGTCTTAATTACAATCTCAAGAGGTCTTACAGTTGGGGACGGAAAGACAAGAACCGTGATACAGCTGGATTAAACTTCAAAAGGCAATTATGTCATTGAATAAATATGAGCACTGCACGTTTCCAAGTCAAAACACGGCGCGGACGTCTTTACGTGAATGCGTCTCTGAAGGGAAGCGTCTGTCCTCAGAAACGTAAAACATTCTTTAAATTAGCTTACTGTGACTTCTGCCACGAGTTCTTATTCAACGGCGTCAGGTGTCAGCCGTGTGTGCAGCACTGCAGCAGTAAAGTCCCTACAGAACGTGTGGATATGGACACCGTGACAAAACAGTACGTTCCGAATGAAATTGTCTGTTTATGAGTGCTTGTCATCATTTTTGTAACTCAACTGGTGTTCTGTTGCTCTCAGGTGTGTTCCTAATACAGAAGACTGCCCTTCGATATTTATATATCCAGCCACCAATTCCATTTCACATCGCCTATAAAATGCCTGGTAAAGCAGCGTATATGAGCGCGGTGCTGCTTTGTGTCCAGCCGTTACTGGAGAAGCTGCTATATTTGCTCCTACAGCGCCACCTCGTGGCAGAGAGTGAATTTTCATTTCCAGTGTGCATCTTATGTTCAGATCAATGTGAATATCGACCCATGTTTTTATGCAGCAAACAGAGTTGTAAATGTGAAAGATGTTAATGTGCCTTCTAAAAATCTAAACAATTAATATTTATTTTAAATATATAATAATATGTTTGACTTATCCCTCTTCATAAAAATGGTTTAAAAGCTGAAATGCCATTTTATAAGATTTTGTGTGTGTGTGTGTGTGTGTGTGTGTGTGTGTGTGAAAACTTGTATCTAAACTGTAAATCATGTCATTTTATGGCTTAAAATGTTACCATAGACATTGTCCAACCCCACTCATACAGTGTTCATTTTACTTGTTCAGCTCTTAAAAAGGTTCATAAATTGCCTTAAATTGATTTTAAAAAATTCTACAGATACCCTGTAAATAGTGAAATAAAATTCTTTCATTGATATTTGTGTATTGAAAATGTTTTTGATTGATATTTAGACTTATCTGATTTTCTATATTTAAAAAAAAAAAAAGGTCTTTTTTATTTGGGCTAGTTAAATTAATTTTCAGGCTACCAAAATCTGAAGAGTACCTGGCCGAAGGGCTACCAGGGATTTTGACATTTTGCGAGCCCTGTATACTGTATGTGTGTGTATTTATATATGCATAATAAATATACACCGCATACACACATATATTATGTAAACAAAATTTTTTATTTTGGATGAGATTAATCGCGATTAATTGTTTGACAGCACTAATAATAATAATAATATTATATGACTGGGTTCCAAAAGATTGAGAACCCAGAACTTTATTTTAAATAAAGAACATTTAATGGGCCGCACACAGGTGAAGATAAAGACATTTTTTTAAACAAAAAAAAATATTACTGTTGCTAATAATAATAATTATAATAATAAAAGTGTCCTAAAGTGCGTGTGTAATGAGAATGAGCTCTGAGTTTGTGAGTGAAGTGAGGGTTTTACTCACCGAATGGCTGTTTTCCTGCTCAGACTCTCGCTCTCGCTCCTCTTTTTCTCGTCCTCCTCTCCACACGATGGCTTCGGTCTGATACTCTTTCCTGCAGAGATTGTGTCTGTCGGACAGACTGGCTCTCCGCACCACTTTCCTGCACACAAAGAGAAGAAACGAGTGTGAGAACTACTGAGGAGTCAATGAGAGCGACGTAATCACCACAGAACAACAGACCAGTTTAAGACTGCTTTATAAACCAAATGATTTCATTCATTGGAAATGGAGCAGTTTTTGTTGGTTGATGTGTTTATGAAACTCCATCAGGTGTGTGTGTGTGTGTGTGTGTGTATCTGTGCAGTGTGTGTGAACAGCCAGCAGGTGTCAGTGTGTCTGTGTGTGCCATATTTTGAGGACAAATTTGTTCCCAAAAGTGAATGCTGAAAATTCAGCTTTGAAATCACAGGAATAAATTACATTTAAAAAAATATTCAAATAGAAAGCAGTTATTTTAAATAGTAAAAATATTTCATAATATTACTGCTTTTGCTGTATTCTGGATCAAATAAATGCAGGCTTGGTGAGCAGAAGAGAATTCTTTAAAAAACAATAAAAAAACACTGTTCAAAAACCTTTGACTGGAAGTGTATACGAAAAAAATACAATTCTATGCAATGTCTCCAGTTAACTGAGAAAACCTGAAAATGTGCAGTGATCATCAACAGCCAGCAGGTGTCAGCATTTATATAAATATATATATATGCATGTGTGTGTGTGTGTGCGTTTTTGTGAAAAGTCAGGACATAGATGTGTATAATAACAAAGGTATGATAGGTATTACAAGGTGAAGGTGACATCTCAGGACTTTGACC